>NW_027505769.1:0-133157 GCF_021521415.1 Bidens hawaiensis
GTCGGGAATTCGTATAAGTTTAAACAATTGAGTCATGGATCATTTTCTCTCACTTGACTTATCAACATTTATATAAATGATTTCTTACAAAAGCTAAATAATAGTCTTACGTGTTGACCGATAATATTCATACTAGTAATACAACTAATGTCGTTTTATATTTCACTTTCGTTAACAAAAATAATCACCGTCTAATGGAAAAATGACTTATTGATGTAATAAATAATCTTGAAGTGGCCTTAATAAGAGTTAAAAGTAAACGAAGTAACTTTTCCATTAATTCGAGATTACCCTTAGCAATAAAAATGAAAGTTAAAAGTTTTATTAGTCACCATATTACGAAATATTAGTGACCAACATGTTCTACTTTAAATTATCAAAATAATGCCACTATTTTGCGTTTTGTTCATCAATAAAATTATAAATTTGAAACCAAACCTAACCAATCAAAAAAAAAATAATCAACATGTGTTAATTTCATACGATGACTCTTATGGCCATTAATTCTTTGATATCGATCAAAAGTTTAAAACCTAATTGTACGTTTATTATGTGTTGTGTGTGTAAGGGAGAGTTTATCAAGTGACCTTCAGTTGATCTTGTATGGCAGCTCTCACAAAAGCCTCATTTTCATAAGACAACTTTGCAGCCATCATCGATAGCGATGAATTATATCGTCCGTCGCCTTTTTTAATACTCGTATCAAGTTTTAACCGATCGTCAAGCTTTCCAATAAATGACACAAACTTTTCTGGGGACTCCTCCGGCCTCACCACCTTCCCTACAAGTCAAAACCAATTACCAAAGCGTTATCCCAACACTACTAAACAAATGAGTATAAGATAGAAAGTTTTAATAAAAACTCATATTTTTATAAGTAAACTAACCTCGTATATGATTAATCAGAAATCCAAAGAACCCTCCATTGCTTGATAAAAGATTCAACCATATCTCAATCAAAGACCCTATTTTCGCCATCGGCTTGTCTGCCCAAATAAGAAATTTTTGTGCGAGGATGGACGCGAAGATGACAAGTCGTCGCCAAATATTTTCCCCGCTTGATCTCCCAACATGTTCGGATTGTTCATCGTAAAACTTTTTAGTGTTCAAAAAACTAGTTGAACATGTCAAAATACAGGCTAGATCATAGAGACTTGCTTCTTTGGCATTAACCAACAAGTAGCTTTCACAGAATTCTTCAGCAGCTGCCATGGCTTTGAAGCTAAGAATTTAAATGGTAAGCAAGAAAAGGGAACATATATTTATATATACTTATATGTTATTATATAGTTATAATTACACATGATGACATTATTCAAGTTGTTGACTTGTATTATAAGATGCGACTCAGATCACGAATGACTTGGCGTCCGTTTAGATTAGTCTTACTTAACATTTCACATAATTAAAGAGGAAACTACTATTTTGGTCCCTAGGATTTGACATATTTAACGGTTTAAATTTAGATATATATTTTTACATATTTCTATGTCCCAAGCTCATCAACTACACATTTCTCTGATAAAAAATAAAAATCAATTTCATTTTCCCCTTTGTAAATCCTTTAGTTACATATTTTTTTCAAACTAAAAAATCAATTACATATTTTCACTTCCTAAAACATATATATTACGTATTTATCCATTTCATTAAAATTAAGTTATTGAATGACTATTTTATCCTTATTTTTATTAATGAATTTTTAAGCGTTAGGTACCGGTTTCATATAAGGTATGCGCTTGGTACTTGTAACCTGCTACGTATTAGGTCGGTTATTTGTCTGACGTCGATAATGCATCTGGTGTTGGTTAGGCTTATGACACTAGTAATGCTTTTGATGCCGGTTCACGGGTTAGTTGTCGGTAAGGTGTCCGACTCTAGTTATTTGTCCTATATTGATTATGCGTCGGACGCCAGCTACGCCTACGTCGCATGTTACGAGTATGACATATATCGTTGATTAGGTTATTGATTAAACGACTTGTATCACTCTTGTAACGAGTTAAAATAAGTAGTGCTATAAATTCCCTTGTAAGTTGTAACTGTGTCAAACTAGGTTGATGGTTTGTCTAAACTCTAAACTATACATCTTTTGACGTACGTTGTTGAATGGAACTCCGAAGGTTATAAAAACATATATAATATATATATATATATATATATATATATATATACACATATGTTTATAAAGTCCAAGATGTGCGAATTGTACATCTCTTGAAGTTTTGTTAACATAAATAAAGCATGTGGTTTTAGATCATGTACATTGGCAGTTTGCTTTGTCTGTGGTATACGAATTACTGGCCCCACCATATTAACTTGTTGATACCGCACCCAAAATCTTTTAACCAAGAAATCATTTGCTGAAGGGATAAATGTATGAAAGTTGTGTTGCATGAACCTGCAATCGTGACCATTGATGCTGAAGAAGCTAGCTAATGGACGTCACGATGCAATCGAAGATGTTGTTGACCTTCGGTAATTCTTTTACATAAAATGAATATGAAATTTAAATAATCAAAACCACTAGCTAGATTCCAGATGGCCATCTCCACCATCAAATTATAAGTCTTTTCCTACAATTAAAGATAGATAGATATGTCGTTTTCAGATTGGGTTGTCAAATGCTTAATCCAACTTACAAACTTAATTTATTTTTTTATTTTTTTAACTTTTGAAGTGTATTATTAACTTTCATACTCATCGTTCTTTTCTTATGAAACTTACCGTTTTTTTTCTTATGAAAAGTGTATTTAAATTTTATAATATTTTATATATTTGTTAATTAACATGATGCAAATGTGTATTTAATTATGAGAGTATTTGGTCACTTATAATTAAGCTAGAAGTGTTCTAAGTGAATAACATCTAACTAAAATGTGCAAACTATATGCTATGTGAAAATTAAGGATCATGTGAGAACTTAGCGGTTCTTGTTTGAGCGAATCAAGATTGTTACTAATTTATGATCCTAAATCGCTCGAAATACAAGTATACAACATTTGGAAGTCCCATGCATAACCGTCCATGAAAATGTGAACTTTAATCCAAAAACACACCATGAAACTGAAACCATAGCTTCAGGTTAGTGGTGATTATGATCGACGATAAAGGAAGCTAGCTGTTTCCACTAATGAATCACTCCTGACAACGCTCCTGGATGCTTCGTGATCGGCCAACGAATTCAGACCTTGAACTGGGACTACAAATGTAATGTACGAAAACCCACTTCATTACCCGGCCTGCACATACCACAGTGAATTGGTAAGATGGTTTTAGCTAGTGTTTAACAACAAAAAGAAAATTCTTCTTAGAGCCAATTAAAAGTTTGGAAAAATTACCAAAATAAACAACTTTGACCCACTTTTTTCCAAAATAGACATACTTATTTTAGTCTAAATCTTTTCAATTATTGAGTTTTTGACCAATAAATAAGTGACACGTCAACGAATCCGGTTAATCCTTAGCCACCACTTTATGTACACGGAATTTTAAGAAAAGTAAACGTGACCCACCTTTAGCCTATAAAAATTCAACTCGTGTCAAAGGCGGCTAAACTTAGCCTACATCTATGGTTATTTAGCGGGCATCCTTAACTCTTAGCCGGCTTCGATCGAGATTTGTGTTTATTCACTTAGCCGGCTCCAAATATTCATTCTTAGTCTGCTCCAACTCGACTTGTAGGCTAAAGCTTCACTTAGTTGTCTTTTTTTTTTATTTTCATTTAGCCGTCTAATTTTAGCCGCCAAAATCGAAAACCTTACCAACCTTATTAAATATTTAGCCGGCTTCTATCTTTTTATCTCTTATCCGTCTTGTTAGTCTGTGTAAATTTAGCCCCCAAACTTAAATATTTTTACCTACTTAATTAATTATTTAGCCGGCTAAAATTAGACGGCTAAAAGAAAAAAAATGAAGACGGCTAAGTGAACCTTTAGCCTACAAGCCGAGTAAACGATGACGTTAACAAACATATCTTTTTTAAAAGGGATATTGGTTTTTAATACTCCCAATTTTCCCTCATTAGTAGATAACACTCCCAACTTTCGATTTGACACCCACCACTCCAAACTTTCACCATATTTTCCTGTACCACTCCCCGTCTAAATGAACACTAACCTCGTTAATGTTTCGGACTAAAAATGTCATTCAAATTAGTTGAGAGGGTAAAACAGAAATTTTATTTTTAACATACAACCTCCATTTCCGGTGACCACGTTTTTCCGACGACTACTTTTTTTCCAGCGAATTTGATTTTTCCGACTATCTCGTCTTTCAGAAAATGGAGATGTTTCTAAGGTGTAAAAAGGTGATGGAGATCATGAAGATTGTGCACCGGTGGAGATATGATGAAGATGGTGCTCACCGGAAACATGCAACTCGATTTTCCGGCACGCAGGCGATCCCAGAAGGTGGCTGGGTGAGACACTGGTGGTGGCGGGGGCGGGGGTTGCGGTTTTGGGGCGGTGGGCGGTGAAATGATGGATATGGTGTTCGCCGGAAACCTGAAACTAGCCCGAAAACTCAAATTCATATGTGAAGCTCGGTGAAATGATGGATATGGTGTTCTGAAAGACGAGATAGCCGGAAAACTCAAATTCTCCGGAAAAAATAAGGACGCCGGACAAACGAGGTCACCGGAAATGGAGGTTGTTTGTTAAAAATAAAATTTCTGTTTTACCCCTTCAACTAATTTGAATGACATTTTTAGTCCAAAACATTAATGAGGTTAGTGTTCATTTAGACGGGGAGTGGTACAGGAAAATAGGGTGAAAGTTGGGAGTGGTGGGTGACAAATCGAAAGTTGGGAGTGTTATCTACCAATGAGGGAAAGTTGGGAGTATTAAAAACCAATATCTCTTTTTAAAATGAGGGTCTTGTGTAATAAGAAAGGAAAAAGTTTGATAGAGTGAAAATGGTTTTATAAGATGTAGTGAAAATGGTTGTATAGCTTTATAAGAATGATTGGTGAAAAATTAAATTTGGGTAGGTAATGTATTTATATCTGATGGCTAAAACATGCTGGCTAGGAGGAAAAAATTTTACGACTAAGAGTAAAAAATAATAGAAACCGGCTGAATAATTAATTGAGTAGGTAAAAATATTTAATTTTGGGGCTAAATTTACACCAGCTAACAAGACGGCTAAGAGATAAAAAGATAGAATCCGACTAAATATTTAATAAGGTTGGGAAAATTTTCAATTTTGGCGGCTAAAATTAGAAGGTTAAATGAAAAAAAGAAGACATCTAAGTGAAGCTTTAGCCTACAAGCCGAGTTGGAGCCGGCTAAGTGAATAAACACATATCTCGAAGCCGGCTAAGAGTCAAGGATTCCGGCTAAAAAACATAGATGTAGGCTAAGTTTAGCCGCATTTGATGCGTGTCGAATTTTTAGAGACTAAAGGTTGGTCACGTTTACTTTTCATAACATTCCGTGTCCATAAAGCGGCGGCTAAGGCTTAGCCTCCTTAGCCGGCTTTGCTGACGTGTCACTTGTTTATTAGTAAAAACTCAATGATTAGTTAGATTTACGCTAAAATAAGCATTTTTATTTTAGAAAAAAAGTGGGTCAAAATTGTTTATTTTGATAATTTTTCCTAAAGGTTTTCTTTAAAGTAATTTATCTTTCCAGTGTTATTTTTTTTAATTATTTTGTTACACGTAACATGCACGGGATATTTTATGGATATATAACATGAGAGATCTAATATAAAAACATATTAATTTCGATCTAAACAATTTCTTTTTTCAGATTTGTTATTTTATTATCTGCACATGTGCATAAATGTTAAACATATCTATTTATATTAGAAAATTTGTTACGTGTGTATTAGTAGGTTGTTATGACACAACAAATCCACACTAATAGATATTGATGAATGAGATATCGATGTGTGATTGTGTGTATTTGAAAGAAAATTACTATAGTGGTGTATCCCACATTGGTGGGATGAAAAACTTGTGCCTTGTTTTTCCTCTATAAATAGAGAGGTAAACTAAGTTGCAACACACACCAAACCTTACACACAACACAAGCATTGTTGCAAGGTTTTTCCAACTTCTTCTTCTTCTACATTTCTGGTTTCTTTTATTCGAACCTTTTCAGGTTTAGGATTAACTCCGCCAGTACTACTGCTCCGGCTGTTGTACCCTGGGAAACAACGAGTTCTCTTGGGAGACTCGAAATATTGTTTTAAGGGCCCCGTGTTCAACACGATCCTCAGCCAAACCGTTTACATTTTTTTTTGTATTGTATTTGGTTTATTTCTTTGATTCTGTAGAATGACTAAACAAATACCAGCTAACGGACCGAACCCCCACCAATAACTAAGATTGCTCGGGGTTGGATAATCTATCAAATGCTGATTCAGTGTGGAGAAGATAGGTTGTTTAAGAATCGAGAATCGTTGGTTCCTTATAGTCACTTATTTTTCTTTTTATTTTTTAGAAAGAGAACTTGGGTTCTCTCACCTTTTAGCGTTCTGGGGCCTTTAGAAAAAAAAAATAAAAAAGAAAAAAAACAAAAGATCTCAAAATATTTAAAGTACCCTTAGCGTAGGCCGAAAGAAAGTCAATATGAGATTTGCGTTTTTCCAACGAAACAGTGAAAGATTTCAGATTCTTGTATTGTATTGTATAAGTAATAAAACTATTCATTAATTTTCTGTTTATTTACTTAATTCACTAATCCGGTTCCTACAATCTTAAAACAATATTTTTAAAACCGTTTCGTGAAAACTTTGTTTAAATTTTCAGAAACTATTCTGTTTTGATCCAAACCAGTTTTGTTTCAAAATAGTATATGTTTTAAAAACAGTTTTTTCTTTTCTGTTTTGGTCTCAGAATCAAGAATTGGATCTTCAAAGTTGGACATAGACAGATTCGTTCTTGGTTTAACATTCTGAAATCAGAAAAGGCTCCTTTTTGGGCTGTTTTTGGCTATCTAGCACGAGATAGCTTATCGTGAAAACTTTGTTTAAATTTTCAGAAACTATTCTATTTTGATCCAAACCAGTTTTGTTTCAAAATAGTATATGTTTTAAAAACAGTTTTTTCTTTTCTGTTTTGGTCTCAGAATCAAGAATTGGATCTTCAAAGTTGGACTTAGACAGATTCGTTCTTGGTTTAGCATTCTGAAATCAAAAAAGGCTCCTTTTTTGGGCTGGTTTTGTTATCTCGTACGACATAAAGCTATCTCGCACGGGATAAATTTATCTGGCAAATTTCAGATTTTTCTGAATTTTTCTAAGTTACTATCTTGGTCTGTTTTCTGTGTGCAAGAATGACAGGACCAACCCCAAACACTTCTAATGCTACCCCTGCTGTCCATTTGACCACCCCAGCCAATGTGGGAGCGACCACAATGGCTAACCATGCTGAAAAACCCGAAAAGTTCACAGGTGTCCACTTTAAGAGGTGGCAGCAGAAAATGTTTTTCTACTTGACAACCTTGAACTTAGCACAGTTCTTGGAGAAAACAGCCCCCATACCCACTGCCCAAGATGATGCCCAAAGTGTGAGTGCTTTGGACGCTTGGAAACATTCTGAATTTCTATGTCGCAATTACGTGCTCAATGGTTTGGCGGATCCATTGTATAACGTCTATTGTGGGATAAAGACTGCTAAAGAACTATGGGAGTTTTTAGACAAGAAGTATAAAACCGAAGATGCGGGAACAAAGAAATTTGTTGTGACCCGTTTTTTGGACTTTAAAATGGTTGACTCCAAGACTGTGATTAACCAAGTCCAAGAACTACAAGTTATACTTCATGAAATTCATGCCGAGGGTATGACACTTAGTGAAACGTTCCAAGTTGCAGCCATAATTGAAAAGTTGCCTCCTAGTTGGGTTGAGTTTAAGAATTATCTTAAGCACAAACGAAAGGAGATGACTATTGATGAATTAATTGTTCGTCTTCGAATTGAGGAAGACAATAAAACGGCTCAAAAATCAGCTCGTGTGGAGCCAATGGCTAAGGCCAACATGGTTGAACTTGGACAATCTTCTAAGGGGGGCATAAGGGTAAGGGTAAAATGAATAAGGGAAAGGTGAACCTTGGACCGAAGAAGGAGGTTGTGAAAAAGAAACCTCAATCTTCAAACTTCCAAGGTGTTTGTTACAATTGTAATGAGAATGGTCATCGTGCGAACCAATGCAAGAAGCCTAAGCGTGAGCGTGCTCATATGGTGGATGAAAATGGTGAACCGTTGGTGGCAATGATCACCGAGCTCTCGACAATGATTGAAGAAATCAATCTTGTGGGGAACAAACCGCAAGGATGGTTCATTGATACGGGTGCGACCCGTCATGTGTGTGGTGACAAGACCCTCTTTAGTACCTTTAAGGAGGCTGCTAGTGATGCTAAGTTGTTTATGGGGAATCAAGCAACGGCCGACATCAAGGGTGAAGGGAATGTGATCTTGAAGATGACTTCGGGAAAAGAGCTTATTTTGAGCAACACTTTGTATGTGCCCGAAATTCGTAAGAATTTGGTTTCGGGTTGGTTGCTTAATAAGTTTGGTTTTCGTTTAGTGTTTGAGTCGGACAAGTTTGTCTTGACTAAGCGTGGAATGTATGTTGGTAAGGGCTATGCCCTCAATGGTATGTTTAAACTTGATGTAACCGTGATTGGAAATGAAATGAATAAGGCATCTACTTCTGCTTATATTATTGAGTCTTTAAATTCAAATGTTTGGCATGGTAGATTAGGACATGCAAATTTCAATCACTTCGTCGTTTAATTAAATTAAAAAGCATACCAACATTCCACATTGATACAAACTCGAAATGCGAATCATGTGTTGAATCCAAACTTACAAGATCATCCTTCAAATCGGTTAAAAGAATAACCGAAACACTTGATTTAATTCACACCGATGTGTGCAATTTAAAAATGTGCCCAACAAGAGGGGGAAACAAATATTTCATCACGTTTATTGATGATTGATCAAAATATTGCTACACACAACACAAGCATTGTTGCAAGGTTTTTCCAACTTCTTTTTCTACATTTCTGGTTTCTTTTATTCGAACCTTTTCAGGTTTAGGATTAACTCCGGCAGTACTACTGCTCCGGTTGTTGTACCCTGGGAAACAACGAGTTCTCTTGGGAGACTCGAAATATTGTTTTAAGGGCCCCGTGTTCAACACGATCCTCAGCCAAACCGTTTACATTTTTTTTTGTATTGTATTTGGTTTATTTATTTGATTCTGTATTGTATTTCAGATTCTTGTATTGTATTGTATAAGTAATAAAACTATTCGTTAATTTTCTGTTTATTTACTCAATTCACGAATTCGGTTCCTACAATAAATAGACGAATCGACCAATGAATTTTAAAGTTTGAATTTCAAACATCCTCTAAATTAAAGCAGATGAAGAGGAAACGTGCTAACGATTATTACTATGGGTTTTTGATAATCTTAAAAAATTACAATAATATGTTTACAATTCTCACGTTAGTGAAGAAAGTTTAAAACATATTTATTGAAATATAACCCAAATCAACTGTTTTCTTTTTGATATAATCTTCGAAACACTAATTACCTACCCTTAACCATTATTATATTAAATAACTTCCCACAAAAAATATAACTCGAGCCCCTAACATCTAGTAATTCTAATAACTAAATTAATAAACACTAAATCAAATATTAAACTGATAACTTAAATTAAAGATAGTCCTCTCGTCAAATCTATAACTTAAAACTCCATCATATTTATGGGTTGTATTATTTGGCTCGCGATTTAGAATTAGGTGTGAATTCTTTTTGAAGGCATTAAGAAAATGAAGTTCACGTGAATTTTGCTCAAATAGAAAAACAATGTGATGGGAAATAAGCAAAGACAGCCTAGGTATTCATGTTTATTTTAAGGTTGCGTGACTAATATTATATCACACGAAACACATAAAAAAACAAGGAAAATATATGGTCAAATCTTTATATATTAATATCTTTTGCCAAAATTTTAATTAATCGTGACAAGTTCAAATCTTGATCGGGTAAATGTACTTTATTATTAACTTCACATTAAACCGATAATATAATTGATTATCACACGTCTTCAATTGATGATAGTTTTGTCATAACAAAGTGTAATGACTTGGAATTGGGTACACATAAAAAAAAGTAAAAATAAATATTCTTTTGAAGAATGGGATTCCAAGTATCAAGCCCAGAACATTTAAATGTTTGATTTAACAAACTTTGTCTCTGCTATTAAGCCACAAAATTACAATTTAATGATAGGTTATCGATTCATATTTGTATATATGGATTTATCTCATAGCTTGAGGTTCATTTCTCTTTTCAATGTTCTACCTAATAAAGTTTATTTTTGGAATAAAGAAAAAGCCAAATCAACTAAAAGGAAAATCATGCAAACTTGAATTTCTATATCAAAATCAATTATACATACAAAAGGAAATTAGTTAGGTTCTTAGACTGAAAGTGGTGGGCGAACAATGGGGAGAGTTTTATTTTCGCATTTATATTGGTTTCATAAATTTTTTTTATTTATTCTTAAAAGATATTTTTTTCAAAATGTTCTCAAAGTTCTCAATTTCTAAATAGTTCTCACACGATCTAAATTATATATATATATAGGGTTTGTATCATTTAAGAACTCTAAAAAAGTTAAAAACTCTTAGGAACCCTTAACAATCAAACAATTTTTTAATTTTTTTTATATATTAGCATTATTTAATAATAGTAGTTTTATCATATTTTATGTAAAATTTACTGATTACATAAATTAATCACAAGTTTACATATATGTAAAATTTATGTACTAACAAATTTATTTAAAATTTATGTACTAACAAATTTATATAGGTGTCAAACAAAACATAGATATGTATAAAACTAATTTTTAAATTTGTAATTGTAGATATAGATATAAAAAATGATAAAACTAATCTCAAAGAACATTAACATACAAAATTTTTTTCATAAAAACGTTAGTTTTCAAGGGTTTCTTCAAGTTCTTAAAATAATTTAAAAGTTCTGTAATGATACTAATATATATATATATATATATATATATATATGAGTATCATTACAGAACCATTAAATTATTTAAAAACTTGAAAGAACCCTATATATATATATATATACTAGTTTTTATCCCCCGTATTACGGGGGTTGTTTTATATTGTTTGTTCTAATATTTATTTATTATTTTTTTTGAATTTATATTTTTTTATTGTATGAAAGTTAATAATATACTTATGTTTGATAATAAATTGTTTCACAAATAAATGAGATATTATAACTCGGTTTAAAAGCTATATGGTTTTAATGAGGCCCAAGACCCGTTTAATTTTTTTACTATAAAATTGGTTTTTTAATTATAAATAATATTTATGAAAGTTAATAATAATATACTTATGGTTTGATGAGACCAAAGACTCGTTTATTTTTTTTACTATCAAATTGGTTTTTAATTTAAACAATATATATATATATATATATTTTAAAATAAATAAGATATTAATTTATATTATATCCTATTTTATAGGATTTTTACATCAATAATTTGGTGAGAATAATTTTTAATTTAATGAGATGTTATAACCCGTTTAAGAAATATATGGGTTTGGTAAGACCCATACCCATGAATTCGAGTCAAATGCATGAGAATCCTCCATTTAAAAATCAAGCAAATCTGGTGACTCCAAAAAGAAGAGGAGCGACCACATCGCGACACGTAGGATTTTTATGTCTTCGTTTATATATATATATATATATATATTATATATATATATATATATTTGTATGTTAATGTTCTTTGAGATTAGTTTTATCATTATATAGAATGAATATCATTACAAAACCCTTAAATTATTTAAAACTTGAAAGAACCCTTGAAAACTAATGTTTTTTATAAAAAATTTTGTATGTTAATGTTCTTTAATGTGACAATCGTCAATTTCAGGTTAACTCCGTTAACTCAACTCCGTCAATTCAAACTTAAGATCATTGAATCTATAACGCACACTTCATTACATTTAAACTAAGGTTTAAATGACGCTTAACACTCACTACATGTGTAGACTTTCGGGATTTGCACCGAAACGCAAACGAGTTGACGCAAACAATTGGTGAATAAACGAAAAACGTCAAAACAGTAATTATGTGATAATTATGTGTTAGACTTATGTGTTATGTGATAACATGGTTATAAACGTAAACTCAAGATGTAAACTAGTTAAATTAGGCTAGATAAGCAATACTTAGAAGTTGAGGGACTTGAATGTAACATATTATGTTTATAAATAATACTAATAATAAACCCTAACACACTTTTTCTTTTCTTTTCCTCCTACCCCGATCGGAAACCCACCCTCCATCACCCTTGGCTGCCGTCACCTATACACACACATACAACTAGGATTTCAAGCTTTTGATTGAAGAATTAGGTGCTAGGAAGGTATAATCGATTATCCTATGCATCATTTATACTTGATTTTGATGTTTGTTGGGTTAATTACAAACCCTAGGTGCCAATTTTGATATGGTGTTGTGTTAATATGATTGTTGATTGATTTGTTGATGATATGATAACTAGAATGAATATTGTTAAATGTTAATTGTTGTGTCTTTGATTTGAGTTCAAAACAAAAACCCTAATCATGTATGTAATGTGTAATTGATGTGTATGGATGGTGTTTATGGAGTCTAGAGTGTTATATGAATGCATGATAGTTCATAGATAGTTAATATGTTGAGTTTGGATGCAAACAGTTTCTGGACAGAATGTGAATTTGATGTTTAAGTGACTGTAACGAAGTGTAAATGTAAAAATTGGTTGAGATTATTGATACTACAGTAAACTAGGTTGAGTCTAGTTTCTAAAGAATATAAACTTGTAATTTTTGGACAAGTAGAAGTTAACTTTTATGATTTTACAAAAACGTTGTGCAAAGCTGAGCTGTTAGACCTGCTGTTAGGTTGTTTTGTAAATGTTATATCTCATGAAATACGAGACCAATTGGGTTGGTTCCACTTCTGGAAGTTGACTTATTGAGTTAGGAACCTAACCCAAGTGGTCTTGCATTTATTGGATTTTTCTTTTAACGGGAATTGCAAATAACATTCTGTTGCGCATGAATTTGACTGTTATGAGTTTGCTGTAATGATCTGATGATTGTGAGAAAACTATGTGGAATAAAAATATAATAAAATATGTTCTGGAAACCTAAGACATATATGCCTCTGTGATGATTTTTGGTAAATTAATTGAGATGCTATGATCGGTGGAATAGTACAATCTTTCAAGTAGAATTTCTGTCTCGGTGAAACTAGCTGCTGAGTTTTGTGAAAACGCATGAAACATGATACTTGCTATATAATTGTTATGTTTTGATCAAATTACCCTTGCGGGGAATAATTGCTAATTGATTGTCATAATTTGACCAAATTGCCCTTATGGGGAATAATGGCTAGTTAATTGTCATGATTTGACCAAAATGCCCTTACGGGGAGTAATAGCTAGTGATGTACTTTATGAATACATGACACGTATATGATTGCTTACACATGTAATGTATCACAAATACACTTGTTAAAGTCACACACGATTCACAAACGAAACTGTAACATCCCGAAATTTCAAGATAATATTAATTATGTTACTTAATAATAGAGGGAAAGTTTACTCGGGTTATCAGGAAATAAATAAAAAATAGGAGTTGGTATGGGTCGGGCTAGTGTCGGGTATTGGATGTGGGTTATGGACTTGGATTAATAGAGATGGGTTAAATGAGAATGGGCCTTAGGTCCATGGGATTTCAGGGATATAAATATCCCCTAAACCCAAAATATCTTTCCTTTTTCACCAAACTCCCTAACACACACACCAAGCACACCCAAAACCGCCGCCGGCCGGGCCGAGAAAGAAGGAAGGATCGAGCGAGGTCCGGGTAAGAGAGAAAGATTAGTGGTGATACCAAGTTAAAGGAGATCCAAACAAGCCCAAAAAGGTATGATTCTTGATATTTGAAGTTTAAAGATCCAAGCTTTTTAGTGTTTAAGTGACCGAAAATGGTCGGGAAGTGTAGTGGGTGGTATTGAACCTTAACAAGGGTGTTAAAATCGCCCGAAATGTTGATCAGAAACCGAAACAGCGGACATCTGGGCAACTTCGCCTTCAAGCGATGAACTTCGCCTGCAAGCTAAGTTCGCCTGATGAACTTCGCCTGCAAGCTAAGTTCGCCTGATGACAAGTTCGCCTGAGGTTTAAGTTCGCCTGATGATAAGTTCGCCTGAGGTTTAACTTCGCCTAAAGCTAAGTTCGCCTGAGGTTTAACTTCGCCTAAAGCGAAGTTCGCCTGAGGTTTAACTTCGCCTAAAGCCAAGTTCGCCTGAGGTTTAACTTCGCCTGAAGCCAAGTTCGCCCGAGGGTTAACTTCGCCTAAAGCCAAGTTTGATTAGAAAATAAATTAAAAGCGATAAGTAAAAGTAAGCTAATACTAGGCCGCCAGATTAGATCAGACGAGTATTGATACGTGTAACTTGTACAGTCAGCCGAGCTCAGTTAAGGAAGGGATTTACAGCTATCAGAAAAAGAAGCAGAGTTCAGGTGAGTTTCTAGCCCCATTTATGTGTTACGTTTTCGGGGCTGTGTGCATACTCAATATGTTTGTCAATACACTTATCCTAAGAGATAAGTGTATGCCTTATATGGATAATGTGAAATATATGAATGATTGCTTGATGGTACGTGAACGATCTTCGGATATTGCACGTACTGTTAGGTTGCAGCGCTAAGAATAAGGTAAGTATGTTATGTATGTTTATGTGTATGAACATGATAGAGATAATAGAAGAAAGAAATGATAACGTATGGTTGTATGGTTACGAAGAGGGTACCGAGCCCTAGTAATACTCGAGGAACGTAGGGCGTAATGCTCTTTATAACGTAAGATATGAAAGTAAGATAATACTAAAGAAAGTAAGAAAGTATGAACGAAAGGATATAATTTTATGTGTATGCCTTATATGGATAATGTGAAATATATGAATGATTGCTTGATGGTACGTGAACGATCTTCGGATATTGCACGTATCGTCAAGGGAAGTGACTAGCTCCTTACATGGATATTAAATAATAAAGTATAGTGTTCCTTTTATGGATAGTATAGGGTTCCTTCAATGGAAAGTATAGGGTTCCTCCAATGGAAAGTATAGTGTTCCTTCAATGGAAAGTATAGGGTTCCTTCTATGGAAAGTATAGGGTTCCTTCTATGGAAAGTATAGTGTTCCTTCAATGGATAGTAAAGTGTTCCTTCTATGGAAAGTATACAGAGTGTTCTTCCTATGGAAACTATATATAGTATGGAAATGGTAAAGGTTCTTTTAATAGATATTACGTGACGATCCTCCTATGGATATTTATACAAGGTTAAGGTAGTATATGTGTCTTCGGATACGGGAAGTAATATATGGGAATAGATTGTATGTTGCCTGATTAACTAGAACTCACTCAGCGTAGCTGACTTTTAGTATGCACGCAGGTGAGCTGATTATAGAGTTAGCATGAGGATGACACACGGCATGGATTGAACGGCTGGCATCTGAAGAAAGAAGTAAAGATGTTTTAAATATAAAGTTTTGTGTTATGGTATCAAAGAAAAGATTTAATGTTTTGTAACAAATGATTGATGTCTTATATTCCGCGAAAAGTTTTAATAAACTCTGATTTGAAGAACTGTGTTTATGAGTAAATCCGACGCTAAAGTAAGGTCACCGGGTTCGGGGCCTTACAAGTTGGTATCAGAGCATAAGTTCGAGAGATTTAAGCATCCTACATGCTTAGACTCGAACAGATAATAGGATTTAAGTAAGAAAAGAAAGAAGATGCCAGTTCAAGAATGCCATGTGTCGCTCAAGCAAAAATCAGTAAAGTTAAGGTGTATGATTAAATGATATATGTTAATGAGAAAGGAAAGATATGTGAACGATAAGGATAGAAGTAATTGATTGTTTGATGTGACTAACTGCTTAAGTAGAACCAGCACAAAGAGACTCATAAAGGGAAGTGTATAGGACACGAAAAGCAATGTGATCAGCTAGTCACAGCTGGCCACTGTTATTACCTGTTAGCCTTGCTATCCTTGTACTAAATAGTTCCTTGAGTGATGATGTTTGTGTTGTCCCTTTAAGAATACTGATGGCTGGAGCTGGAGAAGTTGTGGGAACTGGGGGTCGCACTGGACGTCGTGGCAGGCCTCGTCTTGTCCGGCAACCCTCGGTAGAAGAAGCTTCCCACACCGAAGATGAAGGAAGCGCCGCTGGAGGAGACCAGAACAACAACGAAGAAGTTCAACTTAGCCCTGCAGTTCAAGCAGCCATTGTTAAAGCTGTAGTTGCTGCTGTGAAGAACCTGAATCCCGAAGGATCTGCTGGAAGCCGTGAACGAACCGTTGAAGGGGCAGGTGGTAATAATAGAAAGGATGAAGAGAGGGAAAGGGGTGACTCGAGTGAGGTAAAGTCTGTGAAAGATGATGATAGGAAGATGGGCCGAGGCGGTTGCAACTATAAGTCCTTCAAAGGTTGTGACCCGCCTAAGCTGACTTGTTTAGGAGACGCAATCGCTACTCTTCAGTGGATAACCGCCATGGATAAGGTTATCCGCATTAGCGAGTGCCGTCCTGACCAAGCTGTCGGTTATGCCACTCAATCTTTTGAAGACGAGGCTATGTATTGGTGGGAGAGTGTGGAGCAGAGAAAGACCCGTGAAGAGATCAAGGAGATGAGTTGGAATGACTTAAAGGACATGGTGATGAAGAGGTTCTGCGCTAATACAGAAGTTGAAAGAGTGGAGATGAAGTTTCTGAATTTGAAAGCGGGAGAGATGACACAACGGGAGTATACTACTGAATTCAACCGCATGTCTAGGTTGGTACCTGACATGGTGAACACCGAAGCTAAAAGGATCAAGTGTTACGTAAGGGGACTTCCACGGAATGTTCGCACTTTGGTTAAGTCTAGTAAGCCCGCAACATTTGACTCGGCCGTGGAATTGGCCGAGATGATTTATGAGGACCTTGTCAACTGTGAAGGGGAGATGATGGAACCGAAGAAAAAGAACCCAACCCCAGAACCAGAGGAAGCCAATGAGGTGGATCCACGCAAAAAGAAGGCAAGACAAGAGGGGTTCACTGCTTGTGAAAAATGTGGGAAGAGACACCCCGGAGAGTGCAGAAAGGGATTAGGTATTTGCTACAGGTGTGGAAGAGCAGGACATTCCTCTTGGGAATGTGATGATTACCATAGGTGTCACAACTGTGGAGGACGTGGGCACCTAGCAAGGGATTGTAAAAAGCCAAAGGGAGGACATGAAGGAGAGAAGAGTGCTTGAGGTTTAACAGATTCCTCCGTATGCTTAGAGAAGACATTCAAGAAGGCTAGATGCTAGCCATAAGTATTAAATCTATGTGTAACTTATTAATGACTCGATGCGTGTTGTTTATGTTGAAGTCTTGACTGGTGTTTATTAATTATGGTACGAATTGTCTGAATGCATGTTAGTCATGATAAATTGTTGGGTTGTGATAGAGTGTCGACTTAGGCTTTAGCATTTAATATGATATAAGACAAAGCCTCTTGAAGATTGAAATGAGACTTGGTACATCGAAGGCTTCATGGACAAGCTACCTTAAATAGCTAATACACATGACCACCATTCGATGACTGCAAAGTCGGAAGTAAGAAGGATAACTCAGAAAGCGAAGGCGATTCAATAAAGCGTGTAAATATAAGAAGTTTTCCTTTTATAGGGAATAAGTTAGGTTTCGGGGACGAAACCTCTTTAAGGAGGGAAGACTTGTAACATCCCGAAATTTCAAGATAATATTAATTATGTTACTTAATAATAGAGGGAAAGTTTACTCGGGTTATCAGGAAATAAATAAAAAATAGGAGTTGGTATGGGTCGGGCTAGTGTTGGGTATTGGATGTGGGTTATGGACTTGGATTAATAGAGATGGGTTAAATGAGAATGGGCCTTAGGTCCATGGGATTTCAGGGATATAAATATCCCCTAAACCCAAAATATCTTTCCTTTTTCACCAAACTCCCTAACACACACACCAAGCACACCCAAAACCGCCGCCGGCCGGGCCGAGAAAGAAGGAAGGATCGAGCGAGGTCCGGGTAAGAGAGAAAGATTAGTGGTGATACCAAGTTAAAGGAGATCCAAACAAGCCCAAAAAGGTATGATTCTTGATATTTGAAGTTTAAAGATCCAAGCTTTTTAGTGTTTAAGTGACCGAAAATGGTCGGGAAGTGTAGTGGGTGGTATTGAACCTTAACAAGGGTGTTAAAATCGCCCGAAATGTTGATCAGAAACCGAAACAGCGGACATCTGGGCAACTTCGCCTTCAAGCGATGAACTTCGCCTGCAAGCTAAGTTCGCCTGATGAACTTCGCCTGCAAGCTAAGTTCGCCTGATGACAAGTTCGCCTGAGGTTTAAGTTCGCCTGATGATAAGTTCGCCTGAGGTTTAACTTCGCCTAAAGCTAAGTTCGCCTGAGGTTTAACTTCGCCTAAAGCGAAGTTCGCCTGAGGTTTAACTTCGCCTAAAGCCAAGTTCGCCTGAGGTTTAACTTCGCCTGAAGCCAAGTTCGCCCGAGGGTTAACTTCGCCCAAAGCCAAGTTTGATTAGAAAATAAATTAAAAGCGATAAGTAAAAGTAAGCTAATACTAGGCCGCCAGATTAGATCAGACGAGTATTGATACGTGTAACTTGTACAGTCAGCCGAGCTCAGTTAAGGAAGGGATTTACAGCTATCAGAAAAAGAAGCAGAGTTCAGGTGAGTTTCTAGCCCCATTTATGTGTTACGTTTTCGGGGCTGTGTGCATACTCAATATGTTTGTCAATACACTTATCCTAAGAGATAAGTGTATGCCTTATATGGATAATGTGAAATATATGAATGATTGCTTGATGGTACGTGAACGATCTTCGGATATTGCACGTACTGTTAGGTTGCAGCGCTAAGAATAAGGTAAGTATGTTATGTATGTTTATGTGTATGAACATGATAGAGATAATAGAAGAAAGAAATGATAACGTATGGTTGTATGGTTACGAAGAGGGTACCGAGCCCTAGTAATACTCGAGGAACGTAGGGCGTAATGCTCTTTATAACGTAAGATATGAAAGTAAGATAATACTAAAGAAAGTAAGAAAGTATGAACGAAAGGATATAATTTTATGTGTATGCCTTATATGGATAATGTGAAATATATGAATGATTGCTTGATGGTACGTGAACGATCTTCGGATATTGCACGTATCGTCAAGGGAAGTGACTAGCTCCTTACATGGATATTAAATAATAAAGTATAGTGTTCCTTTTATGGATAGTATAGGGTTCCTTCAATGGAAAGTATAGGGTTCCTCCAATGGAAAGTATAGTGTTCCTTCAATGGAAAGTATAGGGTTCCTTCTATGGAAAGTATAGGGTTCCTTCTATGGAAAGTATAGTGTTCCTTCAATGGATAGTAAAGTGTTCCTTCTATGGAAAGTATACAGAGTGTTCTTCCTATGGAAACTATATATAGTATGGAAATGGTAAAGGTTCTTTTAATAGATATTACGTGACGATCCTCCTATGGATATTTATACAAGGTTAAGGTAGTATATGTGTCTTCGGATACGGGAAGTAATATATGGGAATAGATTGTATGTTGCCTGATTAACTAGAACTCACTCAGCGTAGCTGACTTTTAGTATGCACGCAGGTGAGCTGATTATAGAGTTAGCATGAGGATGACACACGGCATGGATTGAACGGCTGGCATCTGAAGAAAGAAGTAAAGATGTTTTAAATATAAAGTTTTGTGTTATGGTATCAAAGAAAAGATTTAATGTTTTGTAACAAATGATTGATGTCTTATATTCCGCGAAAAGTTTTAATAAACTCTGATTTGAAGAACTGTGTTTATGAGTAAATCCGACGCTAAAGTAAGGTCACCGGGTTCGGGGCCTTACAGAAACACGAAACATGTTATGTGCATAGGTATTATGTGCCGGGTCTAGAGACTCGATAATATTCCGACACTTAGAAAAATCTCTTTGTTGTTTTAGAACGCTAGAAGAGTTTTTCTGTGACGCGCATCTTGGTGATTTAATTTGGGAATTTCTTCGCAAACAGTGAGTTTCACTTTCCCCTTTTAAACTTTTTAAACGCTTTTCTCTTGGGGGAGATAACATACTCCGAACGCATTTAAGATTTTGTTAATATAGATTATATATCACTTGTAAAGACTAAGTGGCAAACGCGTAAACTAAAGTCCTTCATAACATCGAACCGGTTAATATTTGGATAATGGCGAGTCACTGTTGAGTAGTACTACTGGGTTTGACAAACCCCACCCAACGCTAAACTCGACTGGATGTCGAGCGGGTGTAATCTTGGCTAAACACATACCATGGTCTGGACGACCTGGTGGCAAGGCAAATTGATAAACAGTCAGCTTCGGTGTCGAACACTTAGTGATACTTGTTTTATAGGCTAGCTACCTATAGATATATAATTGACATAACACTATCTGGTAACGCAAAACGCTGTAACGCAAAACGCTGAACGCAAACGCTAAACATTTATTTTTATATAAACTTGTGAACTCACCAACCTTGTGTTGACACTTTTAGTATGTTATTCTCAGGTAGCCGAGGCGAGCGCGCGGTTTAGGAACATGCATTGCTTGAAAACGCTTTTGTTATGCAAACTTATTTTTAACAGTTATCATTGGTTTTAAGTCGTCCTGCGTGACGCAACTTTTGGTTAAAGATTTTTACGCTTCCGCATTTAATTACTCGTAAACGTTTTCATGGTTTTGAAACTTTGTTTTATGGTTTGATTATAACTAATGATTCCGATCCTGTTAGTTCACACCCTCTGACGGTAAAACTCCGTTAGTGGATTTTGAGGGTGTGACAGATTGGTATCAGAGCCATTGGTAATAGCGAACTAGAAGCTGCATGCATACTAGACTATTACCGCGACGACCCATTAGTTATAATGATACGCACTAAATAGATTTGTGTAGTCTTTGTTATCTTATCTCTTTACCTCTTTCACTCATACGCGCGCGCATACACGGCTTACCTGTAGGAATGTCGACGCCGCCATCCTCATCGTCATCTGAGCCGATGACTCTTGCTCACGGGAAGGAACCGCAGTTACCTACCGCATCGCCACCCCGAGTAGTCCCGGAACTCGAAGCTCCCGCACCGAAGAGGTACCGCCTATCCGGAGGCATATACGAAAACGACGTTAACTGGGATTGGTACCCTAACATGATCAGACGTATGGTCTATCGCGAGCAAGTTCCCCCGTTACCTCACCCGAACCACCCTGCTTACCCCAACACCCTACCACCCATAACCGAACCTGTAGAGCGAGTTCTCGCAGCTGTTGTTTCATGCTTGGAGCGTGACGTGGGTTACATGCGCTATACAAGAGCGAACGTTTCCGGACTGTTAAAAGACGGAACCGAGACTAAGGAGGAGATTGCCCGCATGGCAGCGGCAATGAAGGAAATGCAAGAGGCTAGTGATCAACAGATGAAGATTATGAGGAAGATGCAAGCCGAGATAATAGACTTGCAAGAGCAACTCCAGGTAGCAAGAACCCGAACCGAGATAGCTTTAGAGCGTTGCGATGTCTTACAAATGCAAATTACTCAGAACGCAGCCGAACCTGAGGCAGAGCCCGAAGAGGAACCCGAAGAAGATCCCAAAGAGGAGCCTGAGGAGGATCCCGAGGAAGATCCCGAGGAGGAACCCGAAGAGGAACCAGAGGAAGAACTGGCTGAGCCAGAGGCACACTCAGAGGTGTCCTCAGACGATGTGCAAATGTGCAGATCCTTGGATTGGAACTGGCTAACGCGATGAACTGGGAGGAGTTCAAAAACATGATGCGAGAGGAGTACTGTCCGAGAGAGGAGATTTCGAAGTTAGAGTAAGAATTTTGGTCACTGAAGATGGTGGGCTCAGAAATCGAAGCCTACACTACCCGTTCTCACGAGTTAGCGGTGATGTGTCCGCGGATGGTAGATCCGCCGAGTAAGAGGATTGAAATGTATATCGATGGGTTAGCACCGCAGATTCAAGGCATGGTGACGTCTTCCAGACCAGCCACGATTCAACAAGCGATCCGTTTAGCTCACAAACTGACGGATCAAGCTGTGACCCAAGGTGCGTTACCACCTAGGGGTTCAACCACTAAAGCCCGTGACAACCCGAGTAATGACAACAACAGCAACAGCAACCCGAGCAGCGGAAAGAGGAAGTTTGACAACACCAGATCCTCATCCTCGAACCTCCCACAGCAACAACACTACCGTAAGCCCGAATTCACTCGGAGCTTTAACAACCAGAGTCACAACAACAATAACAACGGTAGCGGGCAGGGTTCGAGCGGATATGCTGGGAAATATCCGAAGTGCAATAGGTGCAACTATCATCATGTTGGCCCGTGTGACCGTGTCAAGTGTCAGAGATGCGGAAAGATGGGTCACCAGGCGAAGGAATGTAGAGGAGACCTTGCGGCAAAGGGTGCTCCTAAACCACCTTTGACGACGAAGGGATGTTTCGAATGTGGGCAGGAAGGTCATTTCAGGAAAGATTGTCCCAAGCTGAAACAGAACGACAACAACGGAGGTAATGGAAGTGGCAGTAATGGTGGAAACAATGGCAAAGGAAGAGCTTTTGTGATTGGGTCGGGTCAAGCCCGCAATGATCCGCACGTGGTGACTGGTAAGTTCCCTGTGAACGATTGTTTTGCTTCTGTATTGTTTGACACTGGAGCTGATAGGAGTTTTGTGTCAAAAGCCTTTAGCCAACTCTTAGACTTAACTCCAACTCCGTTAGATGCTAAGTTTCCTGTTGAATTAGCTGACGGTAAGACTATAGTAACGACTCATGTACTTGCGGGATGTAAGTTAAAACTGTCAGGTTATATCTTTGATATCGACCTTATTCCTTTTACGCTTAGTAGTTTCGATGTCGTTGTCGGCATGGACTGGTTATCCGAGAACCGAGCGGAGATTATATGTCACGACAAGATAGTTCACATTACTACCCCTTCCGGCGAGATCATTTCGGTCCGAGGCGAGAGAAGCGGCATGACCACCAGCGTCATTACCCTCATGAAGGCGCAGAAGTACCTACGAAAGGGTCATCCGGCAATTTTGGCGCAGATTGTTGAGAAACCCGCGGAGGAGAAGCGAATTGAAGATATACCGATTGTGCGCGATTTTCCGGAAGTTTTTCCGGATGATTTGCCTGGACTCCCTCCTGTACGACAAGTCGAATTCCAAATCGAGTTGACCCCCGGTGCAGCACCCATAGCACGAGCCCCGTATCGGCTCGCACCGGCGGAGCTTCAGGAACTGTCCACTCAGTTGCAAGATTTGTTGGATAAGGGTTTTATCCGACCTAGCTCATCACCATGGGGAGCCCCTGTCTTGTTTGTCCGAAAGAAGGACGGGACTTTCCGAATGTGTATCGACTACCGGGAGTTGAACAAGGTGACGGTCAAGAACCGTTATCCTTACCCCGAATTGATGATTTGTTTGACCAGCTTCAAGGATCGAGTTACTACTCGAAGATCGATCTGCGATCCGGTTACCATCAGCTAAGAGTGTGCGAAGAAGATATCTCAAAGACGGCTTTCAGAACACGGTATGGTCACTACGAGTTTTCGGTTATGCCTTTTGGCCTAACCAACGCACCAGCCGTATTTATGGATCTCATGAATCGAGTATGCAAGGCGTACCTCGACAAGTTTGTGATTGTTTTCATTGATGATATTCTTGTCTACTCCAAGAACGAAGCTGACCATGAAGAACACTTAAGGGTAATTCTGGAATTGTTGAAGAAGGAACAACTGTATGCTAAACTCTCGAAATGTGAGGTTTGGCTTCGCGAGGTTCACCTTTTAGGGCATGTGATCAACGAGAATGGTATCCATGTCGATCCCGGTAAGGTAGAGGCCATCAAAAACTGGGAAGCACCTAAGACTCCGACTGAGGTGCGGCAATTCCTAGGACTGGCCGGCTACTACCGACGTTTCATCGAGGGATTTTCAAAGATTGCTCAACCCCTCACCGCTTTGACTCACAAAGGTACTAAGTACAATTGGGGTGACGCGCAAGAATCCGCTTTTCAACTGTTGAAAGCCAAACTCTGTAGCACCCCTATTCTAGCCTTCCCCGAGGGAACGGAAAATTTTGAGGTACACTGTGACGCATCTATACAAGGTCTCGGTTGTGTGCTGATGCAACTCGAGAAGGTTATAGCTTACGCCTCTCGACAACTACGGGTTCACGAGAAGAACTACCCGACCCATGATTTGGAACTTGGAGCTGTGGTGTTTGCTCTTAAGATATGGAGGCATTACTTGTACGGTACCAAGTTTACCATTTACACCGACCACAAGAGTCTCCAACATATCTACGATCAGAAGGAGCTGAACATGCGACAGCGTCGTTGGGTCGAGCTGCATAAGGATTATGATTGTGCCATCAAGTACCACCATGGCAAGGCCAATGTAGTGGCCGACGCCCTCAGCAGAAAAGAAACAGATAAACCCAGACGAGTGCGAGCATTGCAACTCACGATTCATGCAAACTTACCCGACCAGATTCGCGATGCCCAACTCGAAGCTTTGAAAGATGATAATCTTCCATCGGAACTCATGCGGGGCATGGACAAGCAACTTGAAACCAGATCGGACGGGGTCCGATATTTTGAGAACCGGATCTGGGTTCCACGGTTCGGGGAGTTGAGAACTCTAGTGATGGACGAAGCTCACAAGTCCCGATATTCTATCCACCCTGGCTCAGATAAAATGTATCATGATTTAAAGGCACTTTACTGGTGGCCGAACATGAAAGCCGACATTGCCACCTACGTTAGCAAATGCTTGACTTGCGCCCGAGTCAAAATAGAATACCAGAAACCATCTGGTCTACTGCAACAACCGGAACTCCCAATGTGGAAATGGGAACACATCTCAATGGATTTTATTACGGGTTTACCTAAGACACCGACGGGATGCGATACCATCTGGGTGATCGTTGACCGGTTGACTAAGTCTGCACACTTCTTCGCGATTAAGGAATCGGACAAAATGGAAAGATTGACTCGCGTTTACATGAAAGAAGTGGTGTCTAGGCACGGAGTGCCTGTCTCAATCATTTCCGATCGAGATTCCCGTTTCACTTCGCACTTTTGGAAGTCACTACAAAGCGCACTAGGCACCCGTCTTGATATGAGCACAGCATACCATCCTCAGACGGATGGGCAAAGTGAACAAACTATTCAGACCCTGGAGGATATGTTGCGTGCATGCAAGTTGGATTTCGGAAAAAGTTGGGAACCTCACTTACCTTTGGTAGAGTTTTCGTATAATAACAGCTACCACGCAAGTATTAAAGCAGCGCCGTTTGAAGCGCTGTACGGACGGAAGTGTCTATCACCACTCTGCTGGGCAGAGGTGGGTGACAGCCAAATCACTGGTCCAGAACTGGTACTCGAAACTTCGGAAAAGATTGTTCAAATCCGAAATCGCATGGCAGCAGCACGAGATCGCCAAAAAAGTTACGCCGACAAGCGCCGAAAACCTCTCGAATTTCAAGTAAATGACCAAGTGTTACTCAAAGTCTCATCTTGGAAAGGTGTGGTTTGCTTTGGTAAGCGAAACAAACTCAACCCACGATATGTTGGTCCTTACCGGATAACTGAGCGTATTGGTCCGGTGGCGTACCGACTGGACCTACCAACGGAACTAAGTGGCGTACACAATGTTTTTCACGTATCCAATTTGAAGAAATGCCTATCTGATGAAACCCAAGTAGTCCCTCTGGAGGAACTGCAAGTCGATGAACAGTTACGCTTCATTAAAGAACCAGTTGAAGTTTTGGACTGGGAAACTAAAACACTCAAGCACAGCAAAATTCCAATCGTTAAGGTTCGTTGGAACTCGAGACGTGGACTGGAGTTCACGTGGGAATGCGAGGATCAAATGATGAAGAAGTATCCTCACCTTTTTGAAGGGCTGACCAAACACAAAAAACCGCGAAACCCGACAAACCGTCAGAAATCACCGGAGGTATGAATTAAATTTCGGGACGAAATTTCTTTCTACTAGGGGATGATATGACAAACTGAAAATTCTTCTTACTTTTTCAGACACTCATCACGACTTGACTCAAATTTTCGGGACGAAAATTCTTTAACATGGGAATGATGTGACAATCGTCAATTTCAGGTTAACTCCGTTAACTCAACTCCGTCAATTCAAACTTAAGATCATTGAATCTATAACGCACACTTCATTACATTTAAACTAGGGTTTAAATGACGCTTAACACTCACTACATGTTTAGTCTTTCGGGATTTGCACCGAAACGCAAACGAGTTGACGCAAACAATTGGTGAATAAACGAAAAACGTCAAAACAGTAATTATGTGATAATTATGTGTTATGTGATAACATGGTTATAAACGTAAACTCAAGATGTAAACTAGTTAAATTAGGCTAGATAAGCAATACTTAGAAGTTGAGGGACTTGAATGTAACATATTATGTTTATAAATAATACTAATAATAAACCCTAACACACTTTTTCTTTTCTTTTCCTCCTACCCCGAACGAAAACCCACCCTCCATCACCCTTGGCTGCCGTCACCTATACACACACATACAACTAGGATTTCAAGCTTTTGATTGAAGAATTAGGTGCTGGGAAGGTATAATCGATTATCCTATGCATCCTTTATACTTGATTTTGATGTTTGTTGGGTTAATTACAAACCCTAGGTGCCAATTTTGATATGGTGTTGTGTTAATATGATTGTTGATTGATTTGTTGATGATATGATAACTAGAATGAATATTGTTAAATGTTAATTGTTGTGTCTTTGATTTGAGTTCAAAACAAAAACCCTAATCATGTATGTAATGTGTAATTGATGTGTATGGATGGTGTTTATGGAGTCTAGAGTGTTATATGAATGCATGATAGTTCATAGATAGTTAATATGTTGAGTTTGGATGCAAACAGTTTCTGGACAGAATGTGAATTTGATGTTTAAGTGACTGTAACGAAGTGTAAATGTGAAAATTGGTTGAGATTATTGATACTACAGTAAACTAGGTTGAGTCTAGTTTCTAAAGAATATAAACTTGTAATTTTTGGACAAGTAGAAGTTAACTTTTATGATTTTACAAAAACGTTGTGCAAAGCTGAGCTGTTAGACCTGCTGTTAAGTTGTTTTGTAAATGTTATATCTCATGAACTACGAGACCAATTGGGTTGGTTCCACTTCTGGAAGTTGACTTATTGAGTTAGGAACCTAACCCAAGTGGTCTTGCATTTATTGGATTTTTCTTTTAACGGGAATTGCAAATAACATTCTGTTGCGCATGAATTTGACTGTTATGAGTTTGCTGTAATGATCTGATGATTGTGAGAAAACTATGTGGAATAAAAATATAATAAAATATGTTCTGGAAACCTAAGACATATATGCCTCTGTGATGATTTTTGGTAAATTAATTGAGATGCTATGATCGGTGGAATAATACAATCTTTCAAGTAGAATTTCTGTCTCGGTGAAACTAGCTGCTGAGTTTTGTGAAAACGCATGAAACATGATACTTGCTATATAATTGTTATGTTTTGACCAAATTACCCTTGCGGGGAATAATTGCTAATTGATTGTCATAATTTGACCAAATTGCCCTTATGGGGAATAATGGCTAGTTAATTGTCATGATTTGACCAAAATGCCCTTACGGGGAGTAATAGCTAGTGATGTACTTTATGAATACATGACACGTATATGATTGCTTACACATGTAATGTATCACAAATACACTTGTTAAAGTCACACACGATTCACAAACGAAACACGAAACATGTTATGTGCATAGGTATTATGTGCCGGGTCTAGAGACTCGATAATATTCCGACACTTAGAAAAATCTCTTTGTTGTTTTAGAACGCTAGAGAGAGTTTTTCTGTGACGCGCATCTTGGTGATTTAATTTGGGAATTTCTTCGCAAACAGTCAGTTTCACTTTCCCCTTTTAAACTTTTTAAACGCTTTTCTCTTGGGGAAGATAACATACTCCGAACGCATTTAAGATTTTGTTAATATAGATTATATATCACTTGTAAAGACTAAGTGGCAAACGCGCAAACTAAAGTCCTTCATAACATCGAACCGGTTAATATTTGGATAATAGCGAGTCACTGTTGAGTAGTACTACTGGGTTTGACAAACCCCACCCAACGCTAAACTCGACTGGATGTCGAGCGGGTGTAATCTTGGCTAAACACATACCATGGTCTGGACGACCTGGTGGCAAGGCAAATTGATAAACAGTCAGCTTCGGTGTCGAACACTTAGTGATACTTGTTTTATAGGCTAGCTACCTATAGATATATAATTGACATAACACTATCTGGTAACGCAAAACGCTGTAACGCAAAACGCTGTAACGCAAAACGCTGTAACGCAAAACGCTGTAACGCAAAACGCTTAACGCAAAACGCTGAACGCAAACGCTAATCATTTATTTTTATATAAACTTGTGAACTCACCAACCTTGTGTTGACACTTTTAGTATGTTATTCTCAGGTAGCCGAGGCGGGCGCGCGGTTTAGGAACATGCATTGCTTGAAAACGCTTTTGTTATGCAAACTTATTTTTAACAGTTATCATTGGTTTTAAGTCGTCATGCGTGACGCAACTTTTGGTTAAAGGTTTTTACGCTTCCGCATTTAATTACTCGTAAACGTTTTCATGGTTTTGAAACTTTGTTTTATGGTTTGATTATAACTATTGATTCCGATCCTGTTAGTTCACACCCTATGACGGTAAAACTCCGTTAGTGGATTTTGAGGGTGTGACATTTAAAATTAGTTTTATCATTATATATATATATATATACTAGTTTTTATCCCCCCATATTACGGGGGTTGTTTTATATTATTTGTTCTAATATTTATTTATTTTTTGAATTTATATCTTTTTTATTATATGAAAGTTGATAATATACTTATGGTTTGATGATAAATTGTTTCACAAATAAATGAGATGTTATAACCCGGTTTAAAAGCTATATGATTTTGATGAGACCTAAGACCCGTTTATTTTTTTTACTATAAAATTGGTTTTTTAATTATAAATAATATTTATGAAAGTTAATAATATACTTATGGTTTGATGATACCCAAGACTCGTTTATTTTTTTACTATCAAATTGGTTTTTTTAATTTAAATAATATATATATATATATATATTTAAAATAAATAAGATATTATTTTTTATTATATCCTATTTTATAGGATTTTTACATAAATAATTTGGTGAGAATAATTTTTAATTTAATGAGATGTTATAACCCGTTTAAAGAATATCTGGGTTTGGTAAGACACATACCCATGAATTCGAGTCAAATGCATGAGAAGACTCCATTTAAAAATCAAGCAAATGGTGACTCCAAAAAAAGGGGGAGCGACCAAATCGCGACACGTATGATTTTTATGTCTTTGTTTATATATATTATAGATATATATATATATATATATATATATATATATATATGGGTGAGTTATTGTACAATAATAGCTTATCATACATTACGCGCGCGAGCTTCCAGAGCGTTAGATTACAAAACACGCGAAGACAATTTTGTAAATAACTCAAAACTAGTTCGTGATCAAATTCACCGATTACAAATTAAATCTGATCCAAATTCTGAACTCCTCGCTCTATCCCATTCAATTATTAAGCCCTAATCAGAGCTTAAATCATGAAATCTCAAAACTAAAAAATCAACATCAAAATAGAAAGTCGTTGAGTATCAAGAATCTTCAAATTGATCAAAAAAACTGATGATTTAATCAATTGAATTGATGTGTAGATGGCTTTCGAATCATCAATCGATTATGAAATTCTTGAATAATACACTAAAATAGTAAAATGAGCATTGATTAGGGTTCAAATATATTTAAGCATTATAAACAAAACTGAAATGTTCAGTTCAAAGCTTAAAACGTTCAGGTTAAAAGGCTAAGCAGTTCAGTACAAAAATCTAAGAAGTTTAGAACAAAAAAAAGTTTAGAATAAAAGTTCAGAAGTTGCAGAACAAAAGTCTAAGAATTTCATAACACAAAGAGTTTAGAAAAAAAAACTAAGAACTTCGTAACAAAAGTTTAAGAAGTTTATGCTTAGAACCTATAACGTTTAGGCTTAATCTTGATGCATTCAAGGTTAAACCCACCAAATATTTGATATGAAAATCTTAATCAGAGCTTGAATCATGAAACCTATAACGTTCACCAAATATTTGATATGAAAATCCTACAAAATAATGATATATTAAAAATTAATATCCGATTTTTTAAAAGAAGATATTTATAATTAAGAAATAATTTTATAGTAAAAAAATAAGCGGGTCAAATAGCTTTTAAACTGGGTTATAATATCTCATTTATTTGTGAACCTCTTTCAATAAATAAATTTAAAATCCAAAAATATATATAGATATTAGAATAGAATAATGTAAAACAACCTTGTAATACGAGAGGATAAAAGCAAGTATATATAATACTGAAATTGTTTTGTTTTGTGATTCGTCTTGTAAAGCAAAAAATACTGTTATTAATTTTACAAAAATTATAGCCCAAATTCACCAAATATCATCAAATTCAAAGCCCAATCTATTACAATTACAGCCCAAAAGAATGACACTAAATGAAAATTACAGTCCATAAAACCTTTACCTGATTCCAAAAATCATCAAATTCATAGGCCAATCTGTACTCACGAGAAGTTGATATGAAATCAATTAGATGTCATGTTTGTGATGAATATCGAGACCAAACTTTTTATGTAAACGTTGAAGTAAACTAGTTGAGGCTCTAGAGAAAAATATCCGGGTCCAACAACTTGCCACCCATCGAGATATTTCCATCCACTACTTGCAGGGCCCATCGACGTAGCCCATGCTATACTCTATTCAAGTTAGGCTATTTTATACCTCGTTTGCTTCTATCTAGTTTGTGTAGTACAAAGCAGCAATGGAAAGTGGGCACATGTAACTTATAACATAGTGGATCATCCATCCAAGATCTTCTATGTAGTTGCTTCTGTCTAGTCTTTTGTGCAATATATCTTTGAGGCAAGGAAAACAAAATTATCATCATTATAAAAGGAAAAAAGATGGTTATATTAATATTATTATGATCAAAGTTGAGCACTATGGAAGCTAGTAAGCTTTACTTATCGAGGAATAGGAGAATAAAAGGAAAACCGCATATCTAGGAAACACCAAACGATAAAAAAAAAAAACATGCCCATAAATCAAGGAATCACACAACACAACACAAGAACAAGATCGATGATTATTGATTCCATATATAAAAATTAGAATATTGACAGAAACAAACTCTGCCACCTTCTACTAAAGCACACCTTTATGTTATTTTACATCCTGTTTTCAATAAATATTATTCTAAAAAGTATGCTTTAATTTGTCAATAAAGTGACTCCTAAGGAATAAAATGTCAATAAAGAGAGAGTAAAAAGACCAAGAAACCCTAGTAAAATGTATGTCAGTATCTCTCTTTATCTTTCACAGATTTCAAAACTGTGTCATAAGCAATGCAACACCAATATCACTTCTCTTCTAAAACAGCATCTTTTATCCATGGTGATCCGTGTATTTATAGATAATAGACAACTTGGGTACATTTTTGTTTTTTTAGTGACCCTCCCCTAACCCCATCTTTTGTTTTTGTTGAATGACCAAACAGTCCTTAAGTCCTTTTAACTATATTATGTTTGGTGATACACTAACACCCTAAATTAGAGCATTCTAATCCCATCCTCTATAATTATGTGAGGTAAGTTTGCAAATTATAGGATGGAGAGAGAAATGTAGTGATTTTTTTGTAAATTTGGAGAAACATTGTTTGCCCCTGTTTATTTTATAATATTTGTTGGATTGATTGTGAGTAGAGGATAGAGAAAATTGTAATGATAAATATATAAAATTATTATCTAATTGAACATGAGAAAGAAATGTAGTGTTTTTTAGTGTAATTATAGAAATAAAGATAAAGAACGGGTTGAATGCTCTTAACCGGTGCATTGTAAAGGAATGTTATCAAGTCATGTTGGCTAATCGAGATTTACTTAAGACGAAAAGAAAAATATAAAAGTATAGATTGATACGAGTTAGAATATGTGGAGCACATAATTATTTATGATTGCTTATGTTTAATTCATAAAAAAACCTAAAGGTTCAATTGGGTACGTAGTGCCTTTATTGGGAGTTCGAGGCAGCATGCTAGAGAGGTCTAAGGGACAAAGAGCCTCCTAGTAAGTTCACACTGATTGAAACGTTACTAGATCGAAGTTGCATCGGGTTAACTTGATTAACGGAAAATTGCAAGATGATCATAGGGCCACGACCGTAGCACTGGGCAGAAAGCCGATGATTTTGAACACACCCTTACCTTTAACCCAACAACCAGATTCATTACAGGTCATCCTCTATCATCGAATCACTTCGACCATTTTCGAACACCTTATAGTATTCTTGTTGAAAAAATCTTACGTGGCCACTTTCATGGTCTCAAACACAATTTGTACCAAATTAAACTAACACTATCATCTAAGGTTATATGTGGTGGATGAACTATAGCCAACAAAAGTGTTGACAAATAGGCGGAGTGACATTCTCTAACGAAATCATTAAACATGTATAGTGATTGAACCAAGTTATACCGTCTTTAAAAAAAAATAAATATGAATAGCTAAGTGTGATTGGTTGAAAACAGTTGTACCCCACTCATTTGAACATTCTCTCCCTCTAACGTCCTCCATTGAAGTGGCGCTTCCCCATTGACGCCCAGGGCCGTCTCTGAAAATTTATATGCATCGGCCAAGCCGAAATAAAAAAGCCCGTAAACTCTAACGATCGAGTAACGAAATAATATAAGCAAAAAAAATTAGGCCTTATTTAAATGGTTTTTTGTTTGATTTAAACAATTAAAATTTTTAATTGACTTACTTGGTTATGATTTAGGTCGTGTAATTTTTTTTTATAAAAATAAACTTAAAAATGTCTCAAGTGAAACTAGAACCTACAACATTTTTGTTGAAAGTAAAACCCATTTGTCACTAGACTAAGCTAGTTATTGTAAAATTAGTGTAAAAACATTAAGGTCATGTTTGGGATTCCTTATGTACACTTCCTTTTGACTTATATAAGGAGTTTTTGATAAGATATTCTCTTCTAACTTATCAAAACTCATTTTTTCTTCTTTAAAAACTTAAGAAAGTCACATTACCTAAAAACTCTTTTAACTTACAAAAGTTAATAAGTTATAAGGAGGTAAAAATAAGGAATTCCAAACACCCCTTAAATATACATATTTCTTTTTCATAAAAATATAGATATATAAAAACTTGTGCCCCCGACAATTAATTGCCTCGGCCAATCGTCCACATTGCGCTATGCCTGAGTCGCCCCTGTTGACGCCCCTCTCCTCTTCGTAATGGTCTATATCGACGGATTTGATGACATGACAATTGGTTTAACTCCCATTACACATTGTCGATGAGCAAAAATTTTAAACATGCTCACCGACTATCTATTTAACATTCAAAAAGGATAGCTAAACTCTGAATATATTAAAAAGGTGGATGGAATATGTTTAGTCACGTATTCTCACGTAAGAATCATGAACCTTCTTCTAGAGAGTATTTGAGTGATGACAGCTGTCCCGCTGGCATTGTCTTCCGGATGTTTAGGCGGACAGACATCTCGACCTGCGGACGACTTTTGAGGATGCCAGGATGCTTCCGCGCGTGTTGTGAGGACGTTCCTCATCATTCGTGATATGCGGGTGGTCCATGTGCCCCGCGGGTGGTTTATAAGAGGATTCTCTGTGGCCCGCGGGTGGTACTTAAGGGTATTTGGGTCTTTTTAGTACCCTACCTCTACAAGTCCCCTCAGTCCAGTGTTTTATCGTGTGAAATCTTTATGCGGGTGAAATTCTAGACTTAATGCGTTTTGGGAATTTTTATTGTTCAGAAATTAGGTAGAAAATATCTTCTGATGGTATGGATAATCATAAAAAAGGACAAGTTGACCACTCGCAGGCGCGTGAACAGGTGATGGGACATTTTTTACGGCTGTCACTGTACCCGACTGTACAACTTTTTCTCTTTTTCGAATTTCCCTCGTGACGTGTAACAACTCGGATCTTTTCATTTTAAGCTATTAATGTCTATAACCCGACCCGTTTTCGTTTTCGGGTAATTTGATCAATAAAATATTCAAATATTTAGATTATATGATTTTTATATATTTATTAGATTTAACTTTGAAGTATATACACTTGTCCACCCTAAAATTTAGTTTAACCCCTCTTTGTTCCCATACTTAAAGTTCAAGGACCAATCTACAAATTTATTTAAACATTATATTATATCTTGGACCCTAACCCATTTACCCATATCCAAACCCGACTTGATCAACAAACCCGTTTACCAAATCGTCAATCTTGGACCACAATCTTCTCGTAAACATGGAAATTGATCAATGCCTATCGTTATACATGGTAAATCGACTCCACCGACGATGTAATTAAAGAAAATAACCAAAATTAATCTCGTGCACCATATTAACGTAATCGACCTTAATAAAATTATCGAGATACCATTTACTGGTGATCATAACTCAATTAAACCCATCTGCAGCCTTCTCTTAACCTCGCGATTCGTAACCCTATGGTTAATTACATTATTTCTGGGCGCCAATACCCCGTTAGGTCCGTGTTCAGCCGGCGATGTGGGTTCGTCGTTCTCCGTCAAAGCATCATCATATTTGGTAATTCTTACATCCATCGTACTCGTTTTAAGCCGTAATACTAAAGCCCTAACATTAATTCAAACAAAAGTTAGCGGATTTATGGATTTAAGATCTAGGGTTTTATTTAGGGTTAGGGATAAACTGGGTAATTATATATAATAAATCTTTCTTGTCTGAGTAACATCTGCCGCCCCAGCTCAGTTGGTTGTGAGTGTGTTTGTTGAGCCGGACGTCGCGAGTTCTACTCCCTACCGTTTCAGTTTTGTTATCTTTTTAGTTTTAAGTTTTGTTGTTTGTTTTAATGGTTTATATATATTATAATTAATATTAAATGAACTTTATTTTTATTAAACAGACATCTTTAAGTCGTTGATTCTTTTCAATCAATTTCGTCAAGTTTTCATGTGTGTGTGTATGTATATATATGTATTATTTTTAAACGAAAATACAACAATCATAATAAGCGTATTTAATATATTTATCAATCTTATTAGCGAGAGTTCGGTAAGTATTTAAATTAAATATTTAAATCAAACACTATTATATAATTTATCAACGTATGATTAATTGTTTAAGTATTTTTTTTATCATATATTGTTTATACTTTATAATCTTAAATCTTAATAATAATAATAATATATAAAGAGTGAATAATAATTTTGTTTTCGCAATAACAATAACCGTAGAGATCAATTGTTCAAATCTATAATATTATAATCCCAATTATAACTTAAATCACATCGAAATCTTAATTCATCAAATCATGTTATCTCATTATTAATCAATTCTTAATATTATATCATTTTAATTAGGAATCCTTGACGGTATATCCCGAATGATTTATCTTTCTCACATGATCCTCATTTGTACTCCGTTCATCTGATCAAGTGAGTAATCACTCCCCTATTTTACTTGTTTTCAAATGTTTTGGGGACACTTGCGTACCATTTATCAAATTTATTTATCTTATTATTTCTCAAACCAAACTGTGATCTTTGTGTTGTGTATCAATTGAATGACTGCTTTTACTTGTTGTTTGCTTACTTGCTTACTTGAATCGCATTCGGAGAGGTCCAACATAATCGCATTATAGTATGATCATACGACCGTCGTAGTGGCCGGAGCCCGATCGCATTGGCAGTGGTTTCACCGACACCTCATTTTTGGTAACCAATGCCCATTCGCATAACAACGGTTTAGCCCTTTCTTTATGGTTGATTGTTTATGTATGTGCTATGGTTTAATTGGTTATACTCACATATAACAGTTTTGCCTATTTTTATTCACTTATATCATTATATATATTATTACCATTTTTGTTTGTGTCAAAACTGGTGATATACTCACTCAACATGTGTTGTTGACAAACATATATTTTGTACGCATTTGCAGGTTATAGATTTGGATTGCTTATCGAACTGAAGCTCACATAGAGATGCCTTTAGGATAAAACATATACAAGGATAGTTGGTTTTGTATTTGTAATTTTCTTTATTTTTGTTGTATATGAATGTTGTTTGATAATAAATAAATTAATTAGATATTGTCGCTTTATAATGTTGCATGATAGTAACCTTGTGAGCTGTGAAAATCAGATCACGCCCCGACATTTCTGCCTTAGGTTGGGGTGTGACATGACGTGGCAGTCACTGGTTAGGTGATGTTTTTCTCTCTCCACTGTTCATATCCCATCGCATTAATTGCGATTGGTATAAATAGTGGGAGTTATCTTCTCTTTGAAGTTTTATCGTCTTTATTTTCTAGCCATCCTTTTCCTTTTCTCTCTAATAAAGTATCAAACTTTTTTATATGTCCTCCTTGAATCTTCCTAAGATGTCGAACGTTCAAACAGAGGTTGACGAGATAGAGATTTTATGGGATTATTCTGACTATGAGAAGTTGTTAGAGACTTATGGTATTCCACCAGAGTGGGAACCAGAGTTCCCTGGTTCGATAGCCAGTTTCCCACCTCCCGGGAAAATGGCTTTGTATTCTGATTACTTTGTTCATGGGAATTTCCGTTTACCTATAACGAAATTCCTTGAAAAAGTGTTAACCGTCTATGGGATTCATATATCCCAACTGCATCCACGTGCTATGATGCGAATTCGTCACTACGAATTCGTATGTATAGCACGTGATATTGTACCTCATGCTGACCGACTTCTAGTTTTCTATCGTCTTGTTAATCGTAATGGCTGGTACATATGTCAAGAAGTTTCCGATCGGCGTCTCGGGTACGAAGTTGAAAAGCTTTCTACGGACTGGCGGAGCAAATTCTTCTGGATTTCTGAAGATGTTATTCCTTTATCTATGATCCGCCGTCCGGTAAATTCTGCTCTCCCGGATGTTGTGACGGCTGCTCACGAACGTCGTGATTGGTATCGTATTCTCATGACGGAACCAACACCTATGCATGCATTGCCAGAGAAAGCCCTAGTGTGGGCAGGCATGAGCCGCTTGTGGCCGGCAGAATTTATGGAACCTATTTTTGTGGACCTGCATGAACGTAAGTTATCTGTTATCGTCTTTTTTCTTACTTGAGTATTCTTATAGATTAACTTTTATGTTTTCAGGTCGGAGTTCCATGCTGAATGCCCTTTTTGAGGACAAAGGGTGTGTGGGTAAAAGCATCCGTGAGGCGGGGGATCAACCCATCATTGCTAAGACTAAGTCTCGATTCCTTTTTCCAAAAAAGGTTCGAGCTGAGCCTATCACTTCGGATGCCACCTTCGAAACATGTGCTTATGTTTTAAACCCTCATCCTCTTAATGCTATTACTTCCGACGGAATGATCGCCATCTTATCCTCCGGTGATGACGGTGGCGATTCTGCTGATTTTTCTGCCTCTCAAGAAGAGAAGGATTATGATGAGGATGTTCTTAAACGTTCCTCTGTCTCGTCTTTATTGGCAGAATTGGAGAAAAAGAGAGCTTTTGTAGCTTCTCAGACGGGACAAGCGGGCGTCGAGACTGCGGATGTTGAGGCGGGACCTTCGAAAAAGAAACGAAAAATTCGTTGTCCTAAGAAGCCACAATACAGCCTTGCTGACCGTATTGACACTGTTGAAGGTATATATTAATCTTTTTTAAGTACTATACTTTCATAAGATGTGTAACTAAAGATAGCTTTTGTTTTTGTAGACCCACTGATCTTTAGTGAAGATATCTCTGAGAAGTTGCCTACACCAACTCCTCAAACTGAAAAGCAACCATCTCATTCTTCAGAGAAGAATGTGGAGGATAAGTCTCCAACTCCTCCTAGAAATATTAACACGGAGGATCAACCATCCTCACCTTTGGTAGAGGAGAGAGTGCCAACCCTTCCGATTGATACTGCCACTATAGAGGGGGCTAACGTCCAGTCTGAGACTGATGATCGTTTTAATTACCTTTTTGAGGCTGGGGGTGGTACTGGTGGTCAGCAGGACAATCCTGCTGTTAATGATGAAGGTTAGAGGACTGAGGAGTCTCCTCCTCAAAAAAATTTTTCAACCCCAACCCGTCTTAAACCTTCGGGTTCTCGTTACTATAGGGATACGGGCCTGGGTGACACACATGAATTATTTGTCCCTCCATGGGGAATACTAACGGGTCACGGTTCTCCCATCCCAGAACTTGTATGGATTGTTGAACACTGTACGCCACCCGCTGAGATGGCAGTTCAACGTGATCTTTCTCGCCATGACCTTCACACAAACGTAGCTTATCATCAAGCTAATGCTTTGGCCGGTAGCCAGGAGGTCTTAAGTGAATGGCGTACGCTTGGTGGGAAAGTGGCAGAGGCTCGGCGGGCCACTGAGGCTGCCAAAAAAGAGGCTGAGGGGCATCGTATTGCCGCCCAAACTGCTAGATGGAAACAAGCCGACGCGTAGAACGCCCTCAAGAGTGAGAAGGATCGTAACGTGGACGCTGCTCGACGATGGAAAGAAGCCTGTGAAAGGCAAAATTCCATTCGTGAGGCAGATCGGGCCAAGGCTCAGAAGGATAAAGATGATTTAGCCCGTGCCCAGGAAACCAACTCCTTGTTAGAGAATCAAGTTGCTCTTCAGGGTGCCCGAATTCATGAGCTTGAGGAGGAGCTAAAGTTGCAAAAAGAGCAGGCCAAACTTAAGGATCAGAGTGCTACTGAAATTCAAGGTGCCTATGACTCTCTTCTTCAAGCTCATGAGGAAGCTATCGCGGAATCGAAGGAGTTCCTAGCGCGGGCAGAACGTGCGGAGCAGGACCGCCAATGGTTCCTTACTCGGGGCGTTGATGCTGTAAGTTAATCTTTATCGTTTAGTATTTCACTCTTATTCTTTGATTGGGAACTTATGTTTTTGTCTCAACAGGTCGTCCGCCACATTAAAGGAAGTAAGGAGCTGAACGATAGCTTTGCCAATGTGATGGTTGCCTCTTCTTCGCTTGGGCGTGTGGCGGGCTTCCATGAAGGAGTGAATTATACTCAAAGCAACCGCACATTTCAAGACCATCCGCTATATGGTGTAAACGTCAAACAAGATCGTGCGGATAGGGTCAAGGAGCATGATACTCTAGTATTTCCCTTACAAGATGTGCTTCCGGAGTTTGCTTCCGTATATGACGGTGTACAACTTTTGAAGAGTTACCTTGGGGAGGAATCTGAGGATGATTCCTCAGACGATACTTCGCAGGAGGCTCCAGAAGATCCATCAGGCTCGAACCCTTAGGATATTCTTAGATTTTTATTACTTGTAATTTTCTTTTCTCATTTTGTAATTATTTTTTGAATAATGAGAAAAAATCTTATCTTTTGTGGATATCCGTTTGTTCAAAGAAAATATCTTTTAGAAGATATTTTTGAAATCTTCAATATTTTGAAATGCTTGAAAGTTTCGGATAACTATGTTGATGTGGCGGAGAGAGAAATTTCTTAAGGGCAATTGACAAGACGTGTATGACGTCGTGACAGTCTGTTTGCACTATCTCAAATTTCCCGCCTGACGTGTCAGCCATCTGGCGGTCCGCAGTTTCTTTCTCCTCTGGCACTTCATGGATCGCATTTATTGCGATGGGTATAAGTATAACCCTTGTGATTTCTATTTAAATCTTATCGCTTTCAGATTTCTCTCAAGCAGACAAAACTTTTCATCATTCTCTGAAATTTCTTCCCCTTTTCTGTGATTTCTTAATTTTCTTGAAACTGGAATGGCGAAAGAGAAGAAGAATACCCCTACCATCAGCGACGTTGTCGTATGCCTTAAAGAAGAGGACTATAATGACGTCGTTAACGTTTACGGATTCACAACGGAGTGGGAGCCAGAGCGTCATGCTAGTGGTTCTATTGCCACTAGTCCTCCTCTGAATAAAATGGCTATCTATGTGGACCATTTTACCACGGGGAACTTCCAGATTCCGATTACTAAATTCGTCGGATCGGTATTGACTTCTTATGGGATTCATCTCTCCCAGATCCATCCTTTTGGGATGTTGAGGATTCGACACTTCGAATTCTGCTGTCAATCTCGTAACCTTGAACCGACTGTTGGCATGTTTGCCCGTGTTTTATAAGATGACTTTTCGCGATGGGTGGTATAGTTTTGCAACCATAGAAAAGAGGACTATCGGAACGGAGTGGCTCCGCAGTCTTCATGGCTGGAAGCCCAAATTTTTCTGGATTCATGAGGACGTCATTCACTTCAAGATGACCAAACGCAAGGCGGACACCCCCATGCCTGTGGTTCTTGCCAGCGCCCACGAGGAACAGGCGTGGTACAAAACACTGATCTCCACGCCAACTCCTCTACGCCCCATTCATGAAGGGGCGATGGTGTGTGCGAAGATGAGTCGCCTGTGGCCGTTTCCAAGTCTAGAACCGTACTACGAGGAGACCAACAAGAGTAAGTTTGTTGTTATCTTTGTTTTGTCATTAAGTATTTTCTAACTTTGTTTTCTTGCTTTGTGTAGGTGAAGGTTCCGCCTTTAGCACTTTGTTGGATCGTGAGGGGGGAATGATGGTGCGACGCCCCATCGATAAGAGGGATGCGCCTTTCCTTGAGCGCACCCGTTATAATTTTATATTCCCCACAGCTTTCCGCCCGGAACTGAAAGTTTCCGAGGCGATGTATGCCAAAGGTGAGGCATATGTTAAAGATTGTATCCAGAAAGGTGAGGGCATTTTAAATCCCAAACCTATGACTGCTATTATTTCTAGCGGAGTGATTGTGCTCTTCTCGTCTAGCGAGGAGTCGTCACTTTGTGAAGAAGCTTGTTCAACTGATGTTAATAGAGCTGGGGACTCATCTGCAGGTCTTACTCGTCAACGTGCTGCGTCCCACCAAACGGCGGAGCAAGACGATGCTACCACTGTAGCAGAGGGTAAGAGACCTGTTGCTGAGGATGTCACGGCTGAGGGTGATCGTCCAGTTGTTGACGCGGGTGCTTCCAAAGTGGCGGGCAAGCGCAAGGTTAATCCAGTAAAGATTATTTCTAAGAAGAAAAAATCTAAAAAGACAAACCCTTCTGCCTTGGAAGCGCGCCTGGACCAGCTTGATGCTGAGGATCCTTCGTTAGGTATGCAAAGTTTACCTTACATTCTCTTTATTTATTTTTGAGTTGGAATATTTCTAATCCACTGTTAATGATCTTTAGTGAAACTGGATAACCTGTCTGAAGGTATTTCCGTTTTAAAGGATTCTCCTGTTCGTCCGCCACCACCGCGCCCTAATACTGCTAAAGATCCGGTTATTGTGGCGGGCGACTCCCCACTGAAGAATGATGAGGCCGACACCACTGTTCACGCTAAGGTGTCGCCTTCTCAAAATGTACACCACTTCAGGGATCAGGGAGGTGTGAGCACATTTCCATATGCTTCCCCAACTTCTCCTCCTCCTGGGGGGGAAGGCCCCGGCGAACATCAACCTAACTGGTCTTTACGTCGGGATTCAACATTCCGTGACGTGGACGCCTGTTTTGATTTCTTGGGGGAGTGTCTTCCGCCTAGTGAGAGGGAGAGGCGTCGCCTTAGTGTTCGCCAAGAGTTGCTAAACTCCCATTCTTATTATTTGGCGAACTCTCTTTCCACTACCCATGAAATAACCAGGGACTGGTTAGCAATGAATGAACAGTGGGATGAGCTGGCGGCCTCTGCTTCTGCTGCTAAGGAGGAAACCCTTAAAGTGATGAATGAATCACGAGAGGTCCGCCAGGCTCTCGAGGCGGAGAAGGTTGCTCGCTCCGCAGCCGAGGATGCTAAGGTTGTGCTCCAGGGGCATCTGGAAGAACAGGCCAAAGCAATGGCTGAACAGGCCAAGTTGATTGAGGCTCTGTAGGCTGAATCGGCGGCCAAAGACAAGCGTATTTCTGATCTTAATGCCAAAAATCGTGACCAAACTTTGGAGTGCGTTGGTCATAAGATGGAGCTTGTCCGGGCCAGGGCGGACCAGAAGTGGCTATTAGCTGAAGCTATTCCCAAGGTATGTATTGTTTACTTGCTATAAATAATCTAAGTGTTTTTAGAGTTATTTATGCATGATAACTTTGACAGGTCATTGCTGATGTCCGGGCTAGTGATGAGCTTGGAAAATTGTGTTGCTATCCTCCTTAAAGCTTCGAAGCAGGCTGGTCTCCAACTAGGCTTTCAAGAAGGCTACCAATTTGGCTCATCTTCCAGGCTTCCTAAGGAGTATGTCTTAGCTGGTCAGGATACTGTTGCCATCCTTAAACAGAAGTCAAAGGATTTCGATTCATTGAAATTCTCCTTGACAGATCAGATATCCGAACTTGCTGATAAGGAAGACAACATCCAGCATCTAAAGACTCTTCTAGAACTTGATGGAGAAGGGGAAGAAGAGGAAGAAGAAGGTGGGGGAAATGATGATGCGGAACACCACGATGCTGCGCCTTAGATAGATTTTTCTCTTTTCTTCTTAATTAAGTTCCTCCATGTCTTTGTAATCCCTTTTTGTATAAATAAAGAAGGCTTTTTATTGTATCCGGCACACTTTGTTTATATATATATATTTTTTAATATAAGTGTTTTCAGCGGATCTTCTTTGTGTACGAATAAAGGATTATGTAATAATACAAGTCTTCTAATGACTGAAATGAAAATTTTCATCACTAAGGCATAAGCCGAATTACAGAAAACGAAATTACAAAGGTTCTTAGCATCTAGTTAGGCACGTAGGCCAAAAGAAAAACCAACTAAATGTAACATTTCCTCAGTTGGGCCCCATTCCAGGTTCTAGGGATCTCTGTCCCATCCAACCTTTCGAGTTTGTAGGCACCTTTAGATAGAACTTTCTGAATTTTATAAGGTCCTTTCCAGGTAGGGGCCAACTTGCCCGAAGGCTCTTGCCCGGAGGCTTCACTGTTGCGGAAGACAAAGTCTCTCGCATCGAATTCACATCTTTGGATCCGAGAGTTATAATACTTTTACAACTGGCGTTTATAATTATGCTCTCGGATTGATGCCAATTCCTTCCTTTCCTCAAGAAGGTTAAGGTTCATCCGGAGTTCATGATCATTATCTTCGATCATGAGGACTCTGGCGGATGGGATTCCGATTTCGGCCGGAATCATGGCCTCTGTGCCATAGGTTAGACTAAAGGGAGTTTCGGAGTTGCTGGAATTTTTCTGAGTGCGGAAAGCCCATAGTACATGGGGTAATTCGTCCACCCAACCCGTCCTTTTAGTTCCTACTCTGGCCTTGATTCCTTCTTTGATGGTCCGATTAGTTCGTTCAACTTGACCATTTGCTTGCGGGTGGGCTACAGAAGTGAAGACTTGAGAAATGTGTAATTCTTTTAGCCATTCTTGTAACCCACCGTCCGCGAATTGTGTTCCGTTGTCACTAACGAGCTCTAGGGGGAGGCCGAACCGGCATATGATGAATTCCCACAGGAATTTCTTAACACTTGCTGCTATTATGGAAGCAACCGGTTTAGCCTCCACCCACTTTGTGAAGTAGTCAATGGCTACTATCAGAAATTTGACCCGTCCAGGGGCTTCAGGGAAAGTCCCATGATATCAATAGCCCATTTTTGGAACGGCCAAGCTAAAGTGACTGGAACTAACTCGTTCTTTGGTCGTAACTTGTTAGGGGCATGCCTCTGGCAGGAATCACACTTTCTGATTTCATTTACAGCGTCCAAGTGCATCCCCGGCCAATAGTATCCGGCATTCATTAACTTCTCCACGACCATTCGCGGGCCAGTGTGAAGACCACAAATGCCTTCATGAACCTCTCTGATTAGGTAGTTCGCGTCCTCAGCATCCACACACCGCAGTAGTGGTCCGAGGAATGAACGTCGATACAAGACACCGTCAAGTATTTGATAGTTCAAGGCTTTGTGCTTTATCTTCCGAGCCGCTGTTTTTCCTTCCGGAAGTGCTCCGGATGACCGGTATGCTGTAATCGGTGTCATCCAGGATTCTACTCCCGTTTGGATCACTAAGACCTGATGTTGCGGACAGACGGACGGTCAAATATTTCGATGCGGATGTCTTTGGCAAAGTGTTCGAAGTTTGTTGAGGCCAATTTGCTGAGGGCATCCGCTGATCTGTTCCCACTTCTCTTTATATGAATGACTTTGCAAGAAGAGAATTGGAGCATCAGATCTTTCGCCTGTGACACATATGAAGCCATGATATCATTTTTTGCTTCGTATGTGCCGTTGATCTGTCTCGCAATCAACATGGAATCCACTCGGGCTTCCAAATGCTTAACCCCAAGCTTTTTAGCTATCCTCAAGCCTGCCAAGAAAGCTTCATATTCTGCCTCGTTATTGGTACTTTTGAAGTCCAACTTTATGGCATATGTAAACTCATGGCATTCGGGATTGACTAGCCTGAGGCCTGCGCCACATCCCTCACTGCTTGAAGCTCCATCCGTAAATAAGGACCAAATCTGTCCTGATTCCGGGGGTGCTTGGGGTTATTGCTCAATCAAACATTCTTTTTCTTTGTGATGCGGGACTTTTGTCACGAAGTCCGCCAATACCTGCCCTTTAACTGCTAGCCTAGGTTTGTACTCTATTGCGTGTTCACCTAGCTCGATGGACCACTTGGCCAGTCATCCAGACAATTCAGGCTTGCTAAGAACGTTTTTGAGTTTGTATCCAGTCAAGACATTAATGGGGTGTCCCTGAAAGTATCCGCGGAGGCGTCGAGCAGTATAGACTAGTGCCAAAACAAGTTTTTATAGCATGGAATATCTTGTTTCTGGGTCCGATAGTGTTCTACTGACGTAGTAGATCGGTGTTTGAACATTCTTGCGATCGGTCAGAAGGACGGCCCCAATGGCAATGTCTGAAGCTGACAGGTATAAGGTTAAAGGTTCTCCCACGTGGGGTGCTGTTAACGTGGGAAGTTCCATCAGACATTTCTTAACCTCCAAAAAAGCTTTTTCGACCTCTGCGGTCCACTTAAATTGTGCTTTTTTGAGACAATTTCTTAAAGTTGAAATGAAAGGATGAGACTTAGCTGCATGATTCGCCAAAAAACGATTCAAAGCAACCAGTCGACCATTTAATGTCTGAACTTCTTTGATGGAAGATGGAGAAGGCATGCGGGCTCTAGCTTGAACTTTATCTGGATTAGCTTTGAAGCCCGCATCCGTGACAATTACTCCCAGAAACTTTCCTTCTTCCATTCCAAATGAACACTTGGCCAGATTCAACTTCATGTTGATGCTCCTCAGAGTTTCGAAAGTCTCTTCGATATCCCTCAACATCTGGTCTTCCTCAACACTTTTTATTACAAGGTCATCCATATACACTTCTAAATTTCGACCAATTTGATCTTTGAACGCTATGTCCATTAATCGTTGATATGTGGCTCCCGCATTCTTTAGTCCGAAAGGCATCATTTTGTAGCAAAAGGTGCCATGATCAGTGCGAAATGCTGTTTTGTCTTCATCGCCTGCTGCCATGCGGATCTGATGGTAGCCCTTGTAGGCATCCAGGAAGCATTTGAATTTGAATGGTGCCACCACATCAACCTTGAGATCTATTTCGGGTAAGGGATAACAATCTTTGGGGCATGCTTTATTTAGATCTTTGAAATCGATACACATCCGCCATGACCCATTGCTTTTGGAGACAATAACTGGATTAGCAACCCAGATCTGATAACGAATTGGGCGGATGATTCCAGCTTGTAAGAGGTCCTGGACTTGCTCATTCATTGCTTTTGTTTGTTCCGGACCAATCTTACATTGTTTTTGAACAATTGGCGTAAACAACGGGTTTACCCTTAACTTGTGTTCCGCAATATTCCTCGGGACACCGGTCATATCCTCGGGTTGCCATGCGAAAACATCAACATTCTTTAACAATAACTGTTTCAAGAAAGTCCGTACTATCTCGGAAATAGCAGGCCCTATTGTTACAGTTTGATCAGGAAATTGTTTGTTCAAAACCCATTTCTCAGGTTCAGTCCTCATAGTTTGTTTTGGAATCTAGCTAGGTTTTGAGTTTTCTGTTGCAAAGAAGTGTCGATTAACATAAATTATTGCTATGCCGGTGTGAGTTGGGACTCCTACTGCACCGTGTGCTGTGGACGGGTGAGCATTAAAGTCACCAATCGCTTCTCGTCCAAGAATAATGTCATGCTTTGATGTTGCTGGTAAAACCATAAATTCGACCTCTTCCGTCCTAGAATGAACTCCATCACTTAAAGTGACTGGAAATGAGATTACCCCTCGCGGATGCATTATTTCCCCTCCGAATCCCGATACTGGAGCGTGGATGGGTTTTAATCTTTCCTTATCTTCATCGTCAAGCTGTTCAAAACATTGTTTATACATAATGTCCGAAGTACTACCGGTGTCGAAGAAGACGTATTGGGAACGGTAATTGTAACATCCCGAAATTTCAAAGGTAATATTAATTATATTACTTATTAATAGATGGGAAGTTTACTCGGGTTATCAGGAAATAAATAAAAGAATAGGAGTTGGTATGGGTCGGGCTAGTGTCGGGTAATGGAAGTGGGTTATGGACTTGGGTTAATTGAGATAGGTTAAATGAGAGTGGGATTTCAGGGATATAAATACCCCCAAAATCCCAAAATATCTCATTTCTCACCAAACTCCCTAACACACACTCCTTACACCCTCAAAACACACACATTCTAACCGATCTAGATTCGAAGCCGAGACCCGAGATTTGTTGATAGATCTGAGTTGGTAAGGTAAGAACTAATCTAACAAAGCTATTATTACTGAAAATGGTTAGGATTGGATGGGTTAACCGGACCCGAAACCCAACTGCCCAAATCGGACCCCTAAAACGTCGATTTTAGGCAGATTTGATGGTTGGGGTTTGTAGGCGCCGATCATACGGTTCCGTGGGTACCAAAATCGAGTTATTTGGCTAAGAAACGAAGGAGTTATGGGCAAACAGATCTGCAGCGCGACAACTTCGCCTGCAAGATTAAGTTCGCCTGATGAACTTCGCCTTCAAGCGTAACTTCGCCTTCAAGCGTAACTTCGCCTAAGGATAACTTCGCCTGAAGCCAAGTTCGCCTAAGGTTTAACTTCGCCTGAAGCCAAGTTCGCCTAAGGTTTAACTTCGCCTGAAGCCAAGTTCGCCTAAGGTTTAACTTCGCCTGAAGCCAAGTTCGCCTAATGTTTAACTTCGCCTGAAGCCAAGTTCGCCTATGGTATAACTTCGCCTGAAGCCAAGTTCGCCTAAGGTTTAACTTCGCCTGAAGCGAAGTTCGTTTATAAAATAAATTAAAAACCTAATGGAAAATGTGTTAAGGCAGTTATCGAAAATAAAATTTTTCCAAGCTGACCTGGCAGCTTAACCCCAGCCAGGGGCTCTGCCCCTTGGACCCCGCTAGGGGCTGCCGCCCCTAGAACCCCGCTACCAGGGGCGCTGCCCCCGGACCCCCGTTCGTTGTGGGTCATATAAAGATAGAAACGCAACATAAGTAGTAGTAGCTAATTGATGCGTGTAAATATTATACAGTTAGCCGTGCACAGCTCAAGAGGGGAATAACTATTAACGGAGAGCGTAACAGTATTCAGGTGAGTTTCTAGCCCCATTTATGTGTTATGTTTTCGGGGCTGTGTGCATACTCGATGTGTTGTTAATACATTTATCCTAAGTGATAAGTGTATGCCATATGTGATATATGTGATGGATATGAATGGTTGCTTGTCGGTACGCGAACGATCTTCGGATATTGCGCGTACTGTCAGGTCAAAAATAAAGGTACGAATATTATACATCGAAGATGTATGAACATTACAAATGAATGCTTGTCGGGGCGTGAACGATCTTCGGATATTGCACGTACCGACAAGAGGTATGGTTGTTAAATGAATGATGTAAAGAACGCCTAGGGTGTTCTTATGCTATGATGTAATTATTGTATATGTGAAGTAGGTGTATACAGGTACACGAATGGTATGTGAGTTCTACGTTCGACATAGTAAGTTAGGATGGCAAATCCCTCTAGCTTTTGTCGGACATAGACTCGGCTGGTGATGGCGTAGTTAAGGACTGCGGGCCTTATACGTAAAGTAGATGATAGATGTAAACGTAGTTAAGGACTGCGGGCCTTATACGTAAAGTAGATGATGGATGTAAACGTAGATAGGGACGGTGGGCCTTATACGTGTTACAGATAATAGACGACAACGTAGTTAAGGACTGCGGACCTTATACGTATTATAGATAGGCATCAGCATAGGAAAGGACCGTGGACCTTATACGTGCTGTAGTTGTATTGTGGTAGCATAGGGGAGGACCGCGGACCTCGTATGTGCTATGGTTTAGGTTGCAACATAGGGAAGGACTGTGGACCTTGTACGTGTTGTGGATGTAGGATGGTATAGGGAAGGACTGCGGACCTTGCACGTACCATAAAGGGTGAACATAGGTAAGGACTGCGGACCTTTGTACGTGTTCACGACCTTGAGTACAGGTATAGACGGTGAACTATGAACGTACTCTCGGTAGACTGAGGTTAGTGATTGTAGATATGTATGTATGTATGGTAGCAAGTATGTAAGTAGAACAGAAGGGTAACTAGTGAAGTATGGATATGTATCTACGGATATGTATGTATGTGTATGTATTGTATGGCGTTCGATTAACTAGAACTCACTCAGCGTAGCTGACTTTTAGTATGCACGCAGGTGAGCTGATTACAGAGTTAGCATGAGGATGACACGCGGCATGGATTGAACGGCTGGCATCTGAAGAAAGAAGTAAAGATGTTTTAAATATAAAGTTTTGTGTTATGGTATCAAAGAAAAGGTTTAACGTTTTGTAACAAATGATTGATGTTTTATATTCCGCGAAAAGTTTTAATAAACTCTGATTTGAAGAACTGTGTTTATGAGTAAATCCGACGCTAAAGTAGGGCTACCGGGTTCGGGGCCTTACAGTAATGTCCGAATTGAGCGGTGATGATCAAGGGGTTTTTGTTATTCGGGACCCCTTTGATTCGAGGAAAAATCACTGGCTCATTCTTCCATTCCTCATCATCAGACTCCTTCCTCTTTTTTCTTGTATCATACCCGCCTTGTATCATATGAACGTTTAAATCTCTGACTTGCTTTTTACTCGGACCCTGGATATCCCGTACGGGAGCTTTACCATTGTCAGGTTTTCCACCTTTTACCAAGTGTCCAAGTTTTCCAGACTTTACAGCTGCTTCAATTTCATTTTTTAATGTTCTGCATTCATTCGTATTGTGACCAATGTCATCATGATACGAACAACGCTTTTCGGGTCAAGGAATGATCTTCTCGTCAGTGGCTGCAGTTTTTTAAAATTCACATTCTCCGTGGTGAGAATTTCGGCTGGAGTCTTTGAAAGAGGAGTCCAATTATTGGGGGCTCGTTTCGAGGGTCCCGTTTTGTTTTTATTGCCTATGAGGGATCGTGCATCAAATGGTTTTGGTGCTTCCGTACTTGGCTGAAGTCTTGACCAGATAGGGCCTTTCTCCTGTCTATTTGGTCTCGGGGTTTAAAACTCGACTTTAAATTTTTGCTTTGAGTTACCACTTCTTAACGTTTTCTCGGTGTTCGCATACACTTTTGCTGCAGTCATGAGATCGTCCCACTCTTTTGGTATTCCATCTCTGCCCGTAAGTGTGCGGACTAAATCATCACATCTGACGTTTTTGCGGAAGGCACCCCGAAGCATGTCTTTGCTTATTCCACCGATGTTCAGGCTCTCATCATTGAAACTGGTGATAAAATCTTCTATAGACTCGTTATCACGACGAACGACGTCTAAAATTTCTAATTGGTCTCGAGTATGTTTCTTCTGTTGACTGAACTGTTGAGAGAATTTCTTCACCAAATAGTCCCAGCTAGAAATTTCACCGTCAGGTAACTTTTCGAACCATTCTCTTGCTGCCCCTGTTAGTGTCAACGCGAACATGTGATACCAATAGGGAAGCGTCCAACCACTAACACCGCCTACCGCCACAAAGTTCTGGAGATGATCACTTGGATCCGTCATACCATTGTACTTACCAACCGATGTAGGTATCTTAGCATTAACAGGAAAGGGTGTTGTAGCAATACTTGCTATGAACTTTGACTTTTCCGCGAAAGCCGCGGGGCGGTATGGTTTAGTGAAGTCTCGTTCAGCATTGTTGTGGTATTCGGTGTGACGGACTACGTCATGCGGACGACTACTCCTTGCTCTGGAGCTCATCCCACTATCTCCGGTATACGTACTGTATTCACCCGGTTGATAAGTTGAATCATAGCTATCAAATTCCTCCAAGTAGGATGGCATCCGCATGTCTATGCGAGGACGAGGGCGTAACCTTGGTATTTCACCAAACTCTGGCTCCTCCTGCTGACTGTAACGGATCTGACTTCCTCTCACTTTTGGTGGAGGAGAAAGAGATCTCCGGGGAGATTCCTCATAATCCAAAATACGAATGTGAAACCTTTCGTTACGTTTTCTGCGTTCATACTCAGCCACCAAACTTTGTTGTTGTGCGTGGAGCCACTCTTCAGGAGTTAACGTTCCTCTAGGTCTAGAGTTACGTTGTTGAGATCTCGCCCTATCGGAGTCGCCCGAATTGTTTTCCGGATCAAATATTGACCGGTTTCGGCGGGTCTCTTTTGCAATTTGTCTGAGATTACCCAAATTGGAACCTTCCGGTGCTGAGGCACGTCCCATGTCTGCGGGAGTGAGGCCGGTCGGTGCTGTAACATTTTCTAGAGTAAACTCCCCAGGTGTTACATTGGTGATTCGTGACTCCGGAGCTGTGACACGTTCAAGAGTACGGCCACTTGGAGTCGTAATCCGTGCAAAAACACTAAGACCCGGAGGTGCTTCTGTGTTAGTTACACGTGAATCTGGTGCAGGGGTTCCCATCGGCCCTTCAGGAAGGTTACTCATATCAAACGAACCAAAAAATCAACTGAAATTATTGTTGTTCTAACACCAAAAACGGATGGCGCCAATGAAGAAACATGGATCCAATCCCCGGGTATGGGTCCTGGATCCAATGAGTCTACATGGTAAGGTATGATAATTACAACTAAGATATGAGTATAACTTCCCAAAGTTCAATGACCGGAACCTGCAAAACAAATACCGTGAGTCTCGTTACAGGAAGGACAAGAGGGGGGGTCTTCCTGTAACCACCCTCCGGCGTGAGAATCAGTATCGTTCGTGAGGGAGAAAGTACTGAAGTAAATAGACTAAGTGTAGTCAGAATATAGATGAGTGAATGAATACCTCATACCGTTTAACAAGGTATTTATAGCCGAAGGATGTAGGAAGGTGATTGGGCCAGCTGTCCTCTTCTAGAAGATCTCTGATAACTGCCTGGACGCGTGTCCTCTTGTGATAGGTTGAGCTATACGTCCCATGTGCATGGGTGTAACAACCTGGACACGTGTCGCCTAATGATAGGATGGATTGCACTCTGGCCATGTGCACGGTTATAACAAACTGGCCATGTGTCCTTTATTTATTGGCTGTTTAGTCACGTATTCCCCAAGTAAGAATCATGAACCTTCTTCTAGAGAGTATTTGAGTGATGACAGCTGTCCAGCTGGCATTGTCTTCCGGATGTTTAGGCGGACAGACATCTCGTCCTGCGGACGACTTTTGAGGATGCCAGGATGTTTTCGCGCGTGTTGTGAGGACGTTCCTCCACATTCGTGATATGCGGGTGGTCCATGTGCCCCGCGGATGGTTTATAAGAGGATTCTATGTGGCTCGCGGATAGTACTTAAGGGTATTTGAGTCTTTTTAGTACCCTACCTCTACAAATATGCAATGTAAAGGGATCTACTGTAAATATACGACTTGTACTCGCAATCTCACAAGTTTGGAAGAGACGTATCATTCAACTCACATGCATTATCCACGTGGCACATCGAAAGAAAAAAATAACAGAGGAAGCTTAGCTTACAAAAGTAGGTATGTCAAACTATAGGGTTAGGATTTTCTTATTAAGATGGAAATCATTATTGTTGACGACCAAGATTTCCTTGTTTTCTTCTCTCTATAGTAATTTAACTTATTTTCATGAAAAGGAAAATAAAAGAGCATAAAGTAATTATGTCCAAATTTATCGAATGTTATTATAGTGTCTTACCTCACAAAAAAACTACACATAGCAAGTGATCAAGTTTGTTAAAATACTACAAAACTTTTAACGATTATCTATTAAAGTTGTTTATTGTTTGGTTTCAAACTTATTAAACAATCAAGCAAGCTGAAAAGAATTGGGGTTTTCAAGACACCGCGATTGATAAATATACGTAATTATTGCAAGAAATTAAGAAAGTAACTCAACAACTCATTATAATAACTTTTTAATTGATCATGCATCCAAAGCCTCTACTCAGGCCATATTTTGAAGACCTAATCCTAACTTTGTGATGATCAAGATATTAACATACGTTTCTGATTACAATTAGATTACTAAACCAACTTAACCGATTTGTGAACTTAGGTTATTCTATATTAACTGACTTGTGAATACGTTCCGGAATTACCATTAGCTTTTTGTTACCAAAATCCGAATTTAAATTGAATAAATAGAAATTATTTAGGTTATCTAAGTTTCGTCATTAATTAGCCTAGTACATTAAAATTTTTAATCCAATCCTATTTAGTGTAATGCAAAAAAATTATAATTAAAATTTACTATTAGGTATAAAACAAAAACCAAACTGAATTTGAATTCAATTTTCAGTTCGGTTTTAAACTACCTAAATTCAATTTTGTTCGGTTTTTTGTTTAGCCCAAAAAGAAAAACCAGAAATCGAATAAATCCGAAACCGAACCGATAAATATTCATGGTAAAGTTGGTTACCGATAGTAATTCATTAGTCATACTCTGTACTTAGAATCCAAGTGAATGTAATTTGATTTCGAATTTAACAGATTACTACCGAATATTAACTGTAAATCTGATAATTTGGATATCCCACATCATGGTATCTAGCAAATTGCTAAATTAATTTGCATGATGTGAATTGTTATAAATTGTGCATGATGAATGAGTGTGTGTTTAAAACATGTGAAAGGGATCCAAAGATAGAGAAGATGAAGATATTGCAAATGTGTGTTTTTTTTTATCTATTTTAACTTTTGGGGTCAGTAGAAGAAGCATCAAGGAAAAGGAGTCCTGTGGATCAATTGGAACGTTTCGAACCCAACATTTTTAGACTATTAATTTGCTCCCATGCTTCACTTTTTATTGAATAGTTCAAATCGTTTCTATATATTTTCATCTACTTGTCTTCTTTACACACATGGCATCATATTCTCAGAAATATAGTAATTAATATATATTTTTAAATAATTTATTGTTTATTATTGTTAGCAATGTATAGTTTGTTTTAATTAAGTAATTTAATCATAAAAGATATGATGGTGATGACGATGAGGACCCCCTTTTACTTTTCTTACATTCTGGATCATGCTCCGTGCTACTTTTCTAAGTCAAATGATTTTAATCTTGAACCTAGATTCGATGATTATTTCAAGATTTAAAGTTCACAACTTTTTAAAATAGAACTACGCTCTAAAGTAGTATCATTTAGTCGTAAAAAGTGTAATTTGACTTGCTTATTAATTAGGTTGCAGTGTACATTGAAACGATAAGTGAATATTAGCCTGACTCATGCGGAAAAAAATAACACGCACAAATAAAGAAATGGTAAGAAAAAATATATGTTTAACTAACACAATACAGTAATAAATTTGCACCGAAACACGAATCTACGAGAAGTTTATAAACTTCTCTTTTCTGCACAGAAGACATCACTGAAAGGCGCCACTTATTTCATTTTTATGCCATTAATGAGACTACAGTGAAACTTAAAGTGAAACTTTAAGACATTAAAACAAAATCCCAGAAAGAAATGCTAAAAAGAATAACATAGATCGATAATCGTGCCACTATAATTATTGTCCTCGTTGTCCCACTCGATAGTATGATCATTATCACATAAAATGCTGAAACAAATAAAAGTTAAAAAAAAAAAAAAAACATATATTCGAAATCATGGCTTTCTTAGATGAGTAAACCCGAAACATTATATGCTGTCTCAAAATGACTCACTCGAATACTTGGGTAGTTTTAAACGTGATTAAAAAAATTGTAGAAATCATGGTGTTTGAATATTGTACTAATTCATGTTCTCAGCTGTGTAGACTCCAAACAGATCAATCACACAAATAAGAAAGAGTGCCAATTAAATGATATTGTTTAGTAAGATAACTAACTAAAAAAATATTGTTTTTTTCACTAAACTCAATGAAGTACACAGATCAAAAGAGTCAACATGGAGAAGGAGGCATAAGATTTAAACCTAAATCCTCATTTTCAAGAACCAACCTTGCTTTATGAGCCTCCACCATTCTATTATCATTATTATTACTATTATTATTATTATTATTATTATTATTATTATTATTATTATTATTATTATTATTATTATAATTCCCGTACTGATCTGGATGCAATCTTTTCTTCGACAACAAAGGAACTCCAAAAAGCTTTGTTTTACTAACATTAATGTTGTCATCCACAACGTTGTTCATAGTCGAACCATGTTGTTTTTGGACTAGCGACTGCCCATTGTTTGAGGATAACAGAAGTGAAGATGGGTATGAATTACTAGGTGTCACCGGCTTCACATGATTTTGCACGAAGTAAATAATATCATTGTAAAGCTTCCTCATGTGTGCAAGCTCCGACATTAACATATTATTACTCCGCCTTAGTCTTTCGTTATCCTCCGATAATGCCGTAACTGAGTTGCCACCTCTACCGTTGTTATGAAACATTCCAAACATGCCATTGGTGGTGGTGGGTGAGGAGAGAGGAGGTGAGTTGTCGGAGTATAAGTGGTCGTCGGAGTCCGGTGGAGAGATACTTCGTGTAGGTGGATATGTATAGAAACCGCCACCGGTGAAGTGATGTGGATGCTGGTGGTGGTGGTGGTTAAGTGAGACTTGTGGTTGAGATGTTTTCCGGCGGTGGATCTCACATAATAAATGCTTCTCTCCTTTCTTGAAGTACTCATTTGCAAACTCCCATCTGTCCGGTACTATTTTCCTAAAACCCTAATCATACATACAAAACAACAATATTAGCTAATAATTAAGTTACACATGATGTGAATAAAGACTAGACTTGATTAGTCTTGTGTGAAAATGATTTGAAAATTGATATATTTTTCATGTTTCATGTATATTTAGATAAATTAGTATAAGTGATAATTAACTAATTATAATTTATTTCATCATGAATATAGAAGTAATATGCAAAACAAGTTGCGTTGCTAGCTCCTTCTAATTGAAACACTTACATGTGTTTAAGATGTCATCAAAATAGAAACTTCATGAACCATTAAAAGATCACTAATTAAGAGGTATTTTTAAGTGAATTAAACACATTCGACTTCTAAAGATTCAAAGATAGCCTCTAAATAAGATCATTAAAAGACTATCAAACAACATCTTACAAATACTGGTATCATTTTCAGGTTTTCATATGATAATATTGTGACAACAATAATATTAAAAAAAATTTACTTACGTAGGTGTTGAGTTGGCGGACAAACGAGGAGAAGTTGTTGTGTTTGAAGTAGTTCGGAAGCAGATCACGAGCAAACTCGGGTGGTCGCCAAACGACGAACGTTGTATCATCTTCGCCCCACGACACGATGTGATCGGTGGTCGGATCATCGACAAGTTGATAAGCTTTGGTTAAAAACGGTGCAGGGACTGCTGTGTGTGAATCTAATGATAACAATATCCCACCATCACATGAGTTATCCAACATCATTGCCATTAAAGTGATCACTAAATATGTCAAATCGTTTGTTAGATTCTAGAGAGAGAGAAGGGTGAAGTTTCAAATAATTGATTCTAGAGAGAGAGAGAGATATGAAGGCACAATAAGGGCTGGGGCAGCTGCCTCGATTATGTAGAGAGGAAGAAGAGAATATGTGTCTGAGTGTCTGATCTAGGACTGTGAAATAAGAGCCTTTCAAGATAAACCCGTGACACACACAGTTACACACTCTCTCTCTCTCCCTCACACACTTTCCATCACACACAGTTATGTACAGACACTATCTTCTGAATGCATTTATATAGAGTAATAGTAGTGTGAGTCTTGAATTAATTCCGCACGCACTAGAGATTTATATATGGGGAATAATCTGTTTAGATATGTTTTGAACACGATATGGTTTTGGTTAAAAACCCTTAATATCATCTATATATACCATACCTTTTAAAGTGGGACGAAATATGTTTATATATAATTGAAATATAATAACTTAGAACATCTTCAACGGGACGTCAAATGATGCACTTGGAATGCAGAATAAAGACCATTAGGAACTGACGTGGCGACGATGTAAAAGGGAACTAGCTAGGAAGCCGAGCTGCTCTAACCAAGTTGATATCTACTCGTTAAAAGTTTGAATCAAGTCAAGTTTAAACGAACTTGAGTCCGAGTTCGAGTCTAAAATTAAGCTTGTTTAATAACCATGCTTGAGCTTAAGTAGTGCTTAACAAATCAAGCCTAGCCTACACGTAAGCTCACGAGCCCAAACAAGATTATTGCTTAATTAAACAAGATTTATTTAATGTGTCAAATATATATTTACCTATTATATATGATAAATATGAATCGGATAACGTACTGAATTATATATATTATGTTAAACAAAAGTACGTACTAACACCATAAAATAAAAGGCTATAAACAATTAAATATATATATTTAATAAATACTAAAGAGCTAAGATTGGTCTTTTGAAATAAAGCTTGAAATGAGTTGAGCTTAAGCTCGAGCTCGTATATAAAACAACTGAGATTGGGCTTTTGAAATAAAGCTTGAAATGAGTTGAGCTTAAGCTCGAGCTTGTATATAAAACTTTTTAAGTTCGGGCTAGGCACAACTCATTTAGTCATTTACCTCTCTATATTGATCTAGAAGGTTATGTCTTCAATCTATCTATAGAAGATATGGTGCTCGTAGTCACTATGCAATTCGGATGCTCTAAATGCTTAAAGGACAAATATGTACTATTTTTTCACTACTAGAACTGAAGAGGAAGGTCTCAGCAGAGCCTAGTTGGACCCGCAAGACTCACCTTGAAGAGGGACGTCTGCGCAAAGACCAACTGTTTCCGCAGGACCCACCATGCTCAGAGAGATGAAGACCTTACGCGCAGTACGCAAGCTGTTCCCGCAGGAAAAGCCTCCCAATGGTGAAGTACCCCGCCTGTTCCCGCAGCTGCGGATACAAGCCATCAGGGAAGGCTACCCGCACTAATAGCAAGGCTACACGCACAAGGCACTAACTCTCAATAATTCAGTAATGTCACCTGAAGAAGGAATGAGCAAGGCGGGAATACTCCCGCCCAAATGAGCCAGTCCGTACGCTTCTGGAGGATCTTTTGTACTATACCTGCCAAGGTATGGACAAAATAGACAAGATCTGACCAAAGCAGCCCATGAACCAATCACATGGTGACAGCTCACCGACAACAGTACGAGGAGGAGCACGCTCTAGTACTGTTTGTCACTATTAGCCGCTGCCTACTCACCAACCCTTGTCGCGGCACGCACACAGCCTGCAGTTGGTGGAAAAGGAACAGTACACAGCCGGCCTTGTCACTATCAGCCGCTGCCTACCCACCAACCACTGGCATGGCACGTGCGTAGCCCATAGTTGGTAGAAAAGGAATATTATACAGCTGGCTGTACCTGCTTGGAAACCTACCTTCGGCTATAAATACTCCAACATCTTGGAACGGTATCATTATCTTATCATATACTATCTTATACCATCACATATCTTATCTGCTCTAGCTATTTCTCTTAATATACATTTATATTCAGAGCAATCTAGTCTGATTCTCACGCCGGAGGGTGGTCACAAGGAGGTACCCCCCCTTCTCAGTGACGAGCTCACGTTGTCTGTTTTGCAGGTCATCAGAAGAATAACCATCTTTGCCGGACCTAACCCTCGTGGGAAACATCTACTTGACCCTAAGATTATCCGTAATCTACCGGGGTCGCTTAGTGTTTCTTCAAGAACCAAATTTAAACCTAAATTATAGTGAAATTCACTATATTGAGATGCAATGCCATACTCAATTTCACACTACTTATATTGAAATTGCAATTATACAAATTAACACCAAAATCTTGAAAATTTGATAAGTTTGGCAATTGGACTAGTTTTTTGTGGTAGATGGGATGGACAATATTGAAGGTGTCAACCCTATTTAATACGCTGGTACTTTATTACAGTTTACTTATTATTGTCTCTTCTGGGCAATTTTGTTTATTTCCATTTTTGCATGTATATTTATGACTCGTTTCTTGTACATATATATTAGTCCAGTTGACTAGTCAATCTCCAGATTATACCTTCTATAACTATGCAAAAGGGGGTCCTCTTATTTTGCAACGAATGGAAGGCAATGTACAGTAATTGTACCAAACATAATAAGGGACAAAAACATTTATGATTCAGGTTATAAATGCTGAAAAGAAAGGTAGATATTGATAAATTTAATTGAATGAATTGAATATATTTTCTTTTGACATATATAAATGCTGAAAAAAAGAACTTAAGAAACCTTTAAAGTTCTGCTAATTATCACTAGTAGAAATAAAAAAAAATATTACCAATGGAAATCCAAAAGGAAAAAAAATAAATCATTAATTTAAATAATTAAGTCAATAATCGATTATTAATGAGAAAATTTTTTTTCTATGAACAATTAGCGACGAGTTATACCTACATTTTTTGAGAAAACTATCATTTTCTTCATCTTTGAAGGAAAGATGGAAATTTTGTCATTAACCCGGTGTTTTTTTAAGATAATATTTTGAATCGAATTCTTGCTTATACTTTTTTGTCCTTCTTAGTGTGGGTTCAACACTTCAACCACCAACGACAGAACATCCATCGTTAAATGTTTCTGAAACTAGCATAACAAACTCGATGGTAAGTGTCGTATAGTTTAATTCAAGACTAATTAAAAGTAAACTCCCTCAGTTTCAAATACGAAATATCATTGTTAGGGCATGGTTGGTGAAATGAATTGGCATATCGTTGTTAGCATCTTGGTTAAAGTGATCGTCTCGTAAATTAAGTTCCCCGTAAGTGTTGCACGCTGTTTTCATGGGCACACTAAATTAGTAGTAGTAGTAGATGTATGCATAGACCGTATGTATCCATCGAAATTCATGGACTCACTTATAAACTTAGTTTATTATTTTGTTTGTTACCCGTATCAAGTTATCAGGCTTTGCGAACACACATTTAATTAGATTAGGGAATGTGTAATACGCGAAAATATAAGGTGGTTATCCGGTTTTGCGGACACACCTTTATATCCAGAGGGTCCCTGATTCAAATATTCTCAAGGTAAACATCTTGTGTGGACATCAATCCGTCAACAAATAGTAATGAAATACAAATTGATTGAAAACTGAGTCACCGAATTAAGAACATGTAATCTCACGTGACCTTATATTGTCACTAGCTAGTCCGATTATAAAATATAAATTATATGTGAAAAATCCAAGTGAGAAACGTCAAGCTTGTGCTCACGTCAAACGTCAAAGAAGTGATCTCTTTGTTTCTATTTTATAGGTTTCCCCGTTTGTTGTTTTGTGAAGCTCAGCATCCCTGTGAAAATGGAATCATTTCTGCCGTGCATGCATGTGCGTTTTTTTTATGAATTAAAATAATGGGTATAATATATATAAGATTGAGGATGTATACATCATACATTGATGGTTGTGATCATGGGATTTTGAAGGTCCTTGGTATTTGTGTTTGTGTCACATTTGTAAATCTCTTTCTTCTTCCTTTCTACACTTCCTATGACGTTATTCTCTAATTTTAATACAAGAACTTGCATTTGTTGTCATTTTCTTACTGACTTCGACGTGTCTGTTCCTCAACAGTCAATATATAAATGTATGCAGAGAGAAGATGGTGTACTTATGTGTGGTTGGGGTGGGGTGTTTGAAAATAGAAAAATACATTTGGGAATCAATATATACAAGTAATATAGAGAGAAGATGGTGTCCTTATGTGTGGTGGGGTGGGGTGGGGTGTTTGAAAATAGGAAAATATATTTGGGAAAAATGATCAAAATGATCCACTTTAACAAGCAAATTCTTTAACTAGTCTTTCAAATTAAAAGTACCCAAAATCACACATTTTAAACTATAGGATCCACCGTATTAGAGATAACATTCAATAAATCTATATGTTATCCTTTCGTTTTTAACAAACCACATCCAGAAACGTATGCACTTAAATGGTCGGGTCCAACCGTTTAGTTATGGTGCTTGACATTTTAAACAATCGGTCCAACGGTTTAATAAATGATCGGCCAATGGATCGATGTATTTTGTCGGGCCTTCCTATCTACTTCGTCCAAATCTACTTCTGCGGCCTTCATATCTATTTTATTTTTAGTGAAAATTTGAAGGGTTAAGTGTAACAACTCATATATTTGGTATATCGTAAATTAAAAAAATATACAAAAAGGCAGCAACCCAAATATGTACCTTTTTTTTTATTTTACGATCTGTATATATGTTATGACGCCAAAATTCTGTATATAATAGCCACTCACAAGTAACTCTCTCAACAAATGAGCGACCATCTCATGGTTGAAGACTTGAAGACGACGCCCATTTACATTGTTTTGGTCACGTTAACTGACCAGTAACCAACTCGCTTTAAACTTTAAAACCGATTAACCGAAACCATCACAACGGATCGGTTATGGTTATGATTATTCGTTAACCAACATATCGGTTATGGTTATGGGGTTGACTCAAAACCACCTCAAACCGACCCATGCACACCCCTACACTCACATATATATAATTAAAGAGTAATAAATAATAATAAAAGAAATTTATAAAAAAAGGATATACAGGAAGGTACGGTGAATGGGATGTAGTTTTTCTTAGGGAAAATGACACACATTACTCATCAAGTTTCAAAATGTTTCAATTAGGTCATTCATATACCTTTTTTCCCAAATCGGCTCACTTAACCTTTAAAACGAGCCTCGTCAAATTTTTTGTATGTCAAAAAACAATGGTGAGAATATATGGAGGTCGGAATTTGCAATATATGTGGTTACATTTAAAAATTAAAAAAAAACATTAATTATATTAAAAAAATAAAATTCGACAGACACCACTCCACATCAATATTAAAAAAGATAAAAAGATTTTCTAATTGAAACCAAAACAAAACATGCTAAAAACAAGTTAAAATATTTAATTTAATAAAATATGAAAGTTAAATTTAGTTGAACACCTTTTAAACTTGAATGAATTTATTGAAACACTTTTGAAACTATGCTATTATTATATAAAATTACTTTTTTTTAAATGATAGATAAATTTTAAAAAGTATGATTTTTTGTTAAATTATATGCTGAGAGATAATTGAAGGATGTAAATGCTCTTAGATATTTTAAACATTTAATAATGATAATGATAGGCATGTAATTAATCTAACTTAAAGTTATTGTGGTTGTTAAAATGCTATAAAAATTAGTAAATAGAAGAAAAAAAATGTACATTTGAATACTACAGATTATTTAACAAACTAATATGTACCCTTATACACATATGTGGGTGTGTTCGATACTCGATGGGGTGTACGTTAGATGCAGGGGCGTAGCTTTACTTGGGCCAGGGGTGGCCCCGGCCCCCTCCGTTTTTTCGCTCGGTAATGTATAGTTATCCTTTTTCGGCCGAAATTTTTTATACATATTGTAAATTTACCCGTTTTCGACCTAAATTTTGAGCCCGGCCCCCTCGGTTTTTTGCTCGGTAGTGTAAATTTATTTACTTTTTGCTTGGAAATTTTATAGATAGTGCAAATTTATCCATTTCCGATCGAAATTTTGAGCCCGGCTTCCTTTTTTCCGATCGGCAGTGTAAATATATTCTTTTTCAGCCGAAAATTTAGTACATGATATAAATTTACCCGCTTCCGACCTAAATTTTGAACCCACCCCCCTCTAGTCTAGGAATTTTTATACATATTGAGTCCGGCTCCCTCGACATGCATGTCCAAGCTTCGCAACTGGTTAGATGGACATAAGAGATGGTTTTATAGTCGAGTATTATACTAAAATTAGGTGTAGTCTCGTTACCATCTCAAATGAAGTTGATCGATTGGGGGTGGGGGGTGGGGGAACCGGGTCTAGCATGCATGTGACATGTGTGTTTGTGTTTAAGCTTCCCAGAGTCCATGTAGACAAACAAAATGCAGAAGAGTCTGAGAAGCGACTGACTTGGAGAGTTGGAGTCTAGTATAAGTTCTTACACAATAATTATATTAAAAACAAAAATAGCTGTTATTCTTTTTTAAGTTTATATTTTCTATTCTGTTTCTCATTTTCATTATGTGACATGCATATCTCTAGGATTAATAATATTTCACGTGCCTCGTTGTTCATTTGTTTGTTCTTTTACCACCTTCCTAGGTGCACTCTCTTTCTATAATTTTAACCTTTAACCATCTTGAGAGGACATATCTCTGTCTCAATCTATCCTATATAATAAAGGAATCCATTTTTTTGTCATGTGTCAATCAGATACTCCTTCATTTCTATATTTTCCCGTCTAAAATATTAGGATAATATTGTTGTAATATCATCATTATCACTTTTTATTTATCTTTTTTTTTTAATTTTTTACAGGGAAGTTATTTATGTAATTTTTTATTTTTTGCTTAATTCTTTTTTCTTTTTAAATTATTCAGACTCGTATAATACACGGGTTCTTAACCTATCTATCCTATATAACAAAGGAATCCATTTTTTGTCATGTGTCAATCTAATATTTCTTCATTTCTACTTTTTCCCGCCAAAAACATTAGAATAATATTGTTGCAATAACAGACCAAACATTAGAATCCATTTTAACTTTTTTTATTTATCTTTTTTATCGTTTTACAAGGAAATATACTTAGATATATGTAAATTTTAACTTTAAGGTATTTATGTAATAATTAATCTTTTGATTTATTATTTTTTTTCCTTTTAAATTATTCAGACCCGTGAAATACACGAGTTTTTAACCTAGTATATAATAAAAGAAAACAGGTTCTGACACGTGTCATCCTCACATTTATTTGGGACACGTGTCAGCCCCACATCCATTTTGATATTGTGTTCAACAACTGTGCTTCCACGTCGCCTCCAAAGTTGAACCGGGTTTTTTTCCAACCTCAAAACCATAACTCTAACATCTATTTTCTCCTTCTCTCTCCTTCATTCATTCATCCGCCGTTTCTTTCTTTCTCTCTTCTCCACACCAGATCCACAAACCTCTCTTCTCCACTCCGGATCTTCTCATATTCACTATAATTTCAGATCTTCAGATCCACAAACTTCTCTTCTCCACACCGGATCTTCAGATATTCACTACATTTCGGATCTTCAGATCTTCACTATATTTCAGATCTTGTGACAAATCAAGTACTTCAGTTGTTGTTGTGTTCATTAATTACCGTTTTTTGCTATCCGCCGCCGTGAAGCCTCACTGTTCAAGGTGACTTTTAATGTGTTTATATATTCCTTATTTTCTCTAAATATTTTATTCTTATGTTCTAATCCTCAAAATAAATTTTATCTCTTTATACCTTCTCAAATATTTAGGCAAAATTTAAGGTCAATTCATCTTAAGCCTCTGTAAATCGTCTTCGTTGAAGGTGAGCGTAATTAATTTATTTATGTTAGGTTTTATTAATTTTGCCTCATACTGTGTACTTAAGTCATGTTAATTAACTCTTAATTTATTTTTCATTAATAGATAATTCTATGCTGTCTATTCAGATTCATATGGTCAACAGTGAAAATGAAGATGAACATAAAGAGGTACTGTTATCCTGTTCTTATATTATATTTAATTTATTTTTTTAATTTTCCATTTTCTATATTTATCATTTCTGACTTCTATTTTACTTTTCAAATTTTTGTATTATGTTTTCCAAGTACACATCGACTTTGCTGGAATCAATATTATGTTTTGCAAGGTATGTATAGTTGATTTTATAATTAATTTAATTTTTTATATTCTGAAAAATAAAGAATTAAATTTATTTAATTAATCATTTTGGCTTACATTATTTGTACCATATTTTTTAGGCGTATTCTCAACATTGAAGATTAAAGATGCCGATGAACAGGTACTGTTTTGCTGTTTAAATCTCTATATATAATTTAGTAATTTAAAATTTTATTTTACATATTTATTAATTCAAATTAATTTCCAAATTTGTTTTAAATATTTTGCAAGTACACATCAATTTAGCTGGATTGTGGATTGTTGGACTTCAATATCATGTTGTTTAATTCAATTTCTTCAAACATTAAGTTATCTTCTTGGACTTCAATATCATGTTGTTTAATTCAATTTTTTATATATCCAATATTTTCAAATTATAGAAACTTTTAATAGTGTTTAAAAGCTTATTATTTTTTGGTCTTATCCTTTTTTATGATGTATTTTCTTGAAATGCTAAATATTTAGATCAACGTTTATTGTTTAAAAAGGTTATTATTTAAGAACAAAGAATTATATTATCATTTTTATATATGCAATATTTTTAATCATAATTTCTAATTTCCTAAAACTTATAATATTGTTTAAAAAGGTTATTATTTTTGCTTTTATCCTTTTTATGATTAATTTTCTTTAAATTCTAAATATTTAGATCAACATTTATTGTTTAAAAAGGTAATTTCTAATTTCCTAAAACTTATAATATTGTTTAAAAAGGTTATTATTTTTGCTTTTATCCTTTTTATGATTAATTTTCTTTAAATGCTAAATATTTAGATCAACATTTATTGTTTAAAAAGGTTATTATTTTCAATCAAGAATCAGATTAATATATTTCTCATATGATTCATGGTGTGAAGGTATAATCCAATTTAAATTTATCTTGAAAAGTATTTATTTTTTAGTTTAATTATTAACAAACTACTTAAATATTACATATTTAATACAAAATACATAAAATTTTAAGTTAATTAAATTTATAAGTTTCATGTGTTAGTACTTTTCCAAAAAATTGTATTTGTTGTTAAAGCTAAATATTTAGAGCAAGATTTATTTATTTAAAAATGTAATTACTTTTTTGTTTGAACATGTTATGATGTATTTTTAAAAATAAAAACTATATTTTAAAAATAAAGTTTTAAAATTATTGTTTGATCCTGTTAGGATTTACGTATCATATATTTTAAAAATACAAACTGTATTTTAAACAAAAAATGTTTTTGAAAGTCTTCACTCTTTTCAAAAAACCGTCAATATTATTTACAAATCTCAATACAATCTTTTTTGTTCCCTTTTTTAAAAATACAACATTTTAAATTTGAAAGACAAATATGTAAACTATTTCTTTCTAAACAGTTCACTATTTTCAAAAAAAAAAATGTTCCTATTATTTGAAAATACTAATACAAAATGTTTATTTCCCTTTTAATTAATGATTTTCTTTGAACATAACAAAAATGTAGAAAGGTTTAAAACGTTATATGAAAAAATTCAAAACTTAGAATACTGTATAAAAAGGTTATCATTTTATGAAAAACTTTTTAAATTTTTTCATATATTCATTCTTTCCCCTAAATTTTAGTTTTCTAATTTATTTTTTATACTCTAAAGTATGTTCTTATTTTGCCATATACAATTTTCATTTCATTGTTATTAATTTATATTTATAGAGATATCGCATATTCATATAATTATACCTTTCATTTTGAGGATTACTAAATTTTTAAATGTTAAGGTGTTCAGTTTTGTAAAAAAATTGTCATCATTTTTTTAGAAAGCTTAATACATTATGTTTCCTTTTTATATACGGTTTTCTTTCGACTTTAAAAAAGGTACAAAGGCAAACTGCAACTTTACCTATTGTTGTTCATCAACTTTTTATTTCAATCTATAACCAATCCATATTTGTCAACCTTAAGGACAAGTACAAGTTTTCAAAATTATGAGCATGTGTTGGAGTACTTACATAGATTACAATTGAAAGAAAACATAGAAATATTTTAGCATATATTAAAACAAACTATGATGTTGAATAAGACTTACATATTTTCGAATTCCACTTTAGATTGAGACTAATTAAATATGAGTATACATTTTCCACTTTCCTTTAAAAGTATATATTTGTTGTTATTAATTGATCTTCAAAGATTTACATATCACATATTTTAAAAATACAAACTTTTAAATTTGAAAGAAAAATATGTAAACTGTTACTTTCAAAAGATTTCCCTATTTCCAAAAAAACTATTTATTTTCTTTGGAAATCCTAATAAAAAAAATTTCTTTCCCTTTTAATTTATGGTTTCTTTCAACTTAACAAAAATGTAGAAATGTTTAAAACGTTATATGAAAATATTCGAATTTTGTTCTACATTTTGAGTTGTTCAGATTCTAAAAGTATAAGTTTGTTGTTATTATAACCTTTAAGGAAAGATTTACGTATGTTATATTTTAAAAATACAAACTATATTTTAATCTTTTTTTAAGTGTTCACTCTTTTCAAAAAACCGTCAATATTATTTACATATCTCAATACAATCTTTTTGTGTTCACTTTTAAAGTGTTCACTCTATTCAAAAAACCGTCAATCTTATTTACATATCTCAATACAATCTTTTTTGTGTTCACTTTTAAAGTGTTCACTCTTTCCAAAAACCGTCAGTATTATTTACATATCTTAATACACTCTTTTTTGTTCACTTTTTGATGTATTGTTTTCTCTCAAATTTTAAAAAGGTATATAGACTTTTTATCAACTTTTCATTTCAAAGTAAAATATATTAAAAAATACAACTTTTAAAAAGGTACTTTTGATCAACTTTTCATTTCAATGTAAAATATATTAGAAAATACAACTTTTCATTTGTCAACTATAAGAACAAGTTAACCATTTCTAGATTGTGAGAAAGTGTTATACTACATGTAGAGATTATTGATTAATGAAAACAAAAATATATTTTTGGGTATATGAAAATAAACCATGATATTGAACAACATTTACACTAATTAAATTGTCATAAACAATGTGTATTTTTTGTTTAAATGTATATATATTAGGTGTTATTAAATTACATCAAAGATTTACAATATTTAAATTATAAAACATACTAATTTAAGATTTAGATTTTTATGTAAACGTTGACTTTTAAACTGTTGACTCTTTCCAAAAATTGTTACTATTATTTGGATATGTTCATGCATTTAATTTTTTCCCTTTTCTATGTATTGTTAAATTTCAACTTTAAAATAACTTAGAAAGGTAATCTTCACCTTACTTAAATATGTTGATCAACCTTTCATTGTAATCTATAAACTCTATTACAAGATATGTTTTCAAAAATGTTTCCCAATTTAGTTACCAATTTATGTAACCAAGAAAGAATATTTTGCTAAGGTTTTTCATATAGCCTAAAATACATTATTGGTCAAAGTATATTGAAACTTTCAAAATTGTGAGCACGTATTGGACTACTTATATGGATTATAGGTGAAACAAAAGACAACAACTTTCAAACTTTATGAAACTAAACTATCATATTGAATAAGATTGACACAGTTTCAAATTCTAATTTAGATTGAGACAAATTAAATATGAGTATGCATTTAACATTTTCCAAATTAAATATAGAGATTTTCCATCTATAATATCAAATTAACATTTTAAAATTTTTAACAAAATACTAAATATATATTTCAACTACATATACAGATTAAATAGGAATGTAAACAAAAAAAAGTTTTAGGCTCTAAGAAGTAAATATTTGTTGTTATTAATTTACAATGAAAGATTTACAAATAATTGAAATTTATAAGATACAAACCATAATAGAGATTTTGATTAAATCTTTACTTTTATAATTTTTAACTATTTCCAAGAAATTGTAATTATTCTCCGGATATTTGAATGCATTATGTATTTTTTTTTTCTTTTTTATGTATTGTTTTATTTCAACTTTACAAAAATTTTGAAACTTAATTTTTACCTTACTTAAATATGTTGATAAACTTTTATAATATAATGAAGATCAAATTAACATTTTCAAAATTGTTACAAATTACTAAATATATATTTCAACTACTTATATAGATATTAAAGAGCAATGAAATCAAAAATATATTTTATGCTATATGAAATAAAACAGAAATTTGATCAACATAATTTATATTTTTAAGTTTACTTTTACTTTTAAAGTGTTTAGTCTTTTCAAAATAATGTTAAGATTCATTGGATAATTGGTTGCATTCTGTTTTTATCCGGTTTTATCCCTTCTCTGGATAGCTTTTTCAAAAAAGTTTCCTAATTAACCTTCCAATTTCTCTAACCAAGAAATAATATTTTTCTTCAACTTTTCATATTGCCTAAAATAGATTGTTTTTTTCGTCTATAAGTATTCTCCCACATGCCCACAATTGTGCACGCTCACATTCACTTTGTCTTACTTTCTTGTGAAGTCATGGAGCACGGGTGTAATCTAACACTTTATGTTGTAATACATTATTTATTTAAAGCAGGTTATAAGTATTGAATTTTTTTGACACGTGCATCATTTCACTACAAAAAAATTGGCCTAAGACAACCTTTATTTCGTAAAAAAAGTTGCATTAGGTGAAGTTGCATTAGATTTAGTGCAACCTTTTTGTTAGATAACGCAACTGTTTCTTTCAAATGCAACACTTTTAAAGGGTTGCATTTGAAAGAAACAGTTGCATTATCTAATAAAAATGTTGCATTAGATCTAATGCAACTTCACCTAATGCAGCTTTTTTTGTGAAATAAAGGTTGCCTAAGGCCAATTTTTTTGTAGTGTATATTGTTACAGAAACATCACATATTTGAAGGATTTGGATTTGGCACGTCGTGATTACACTCTGAAAGTTCATGTAATCCGTTTATGGAAGCAGCCTTTGTATAATAATCCAGATCAGTTTTACTCAATTGAAATGATTGTTGTGGATGAACATGTATATCTTCATCCATTAAATTTATACATTTTGTTTTTAATTATTTTGTATTTTTCATATCTCTTTGACTTGTACATTTTACTTACAGGGAACCACAATGCAAGCTAATGTTCTTAGAAGATGGTTTCCCAAATTTGAAAGTCTTCTTAATGAATCAGGTTATTTTTACTATCATCTTATTTTTATAGTCAACAATATTACTTTTACTTATAGATTGATATCATATTTGATTTCTTATTTGTTACTATATTACATTTGAATTTGTATTATAAATTTTTACTAAATATTGATAACATTTACTATAGTTGTATTGATTGTTTATACAAATTTTTATAATGGTTGTTTACACTCTATTTTTGTCTTCATTGTATTTGTATTATTTTTAAATATATGTTATAAAATTAGTATGTAAAATTAATTATTTTTAGGAATATTTGTCAAATTGTACTTGAATTATAATTATTTGTATTTTGTAGATTTTAATTTTTAGTGAATAGAGTATAACCTATTTTAATATTTTCTACTTTTTTAAGTTATTATTAAAATCTCTAAATAATTGTTAGATATGATTAATGAATCAGCTTATTTGTAATATTAACTTATATTTTTACTAAAGATTACTTTTACTTTGCACAATTGATATCACATGTTGATTTCTTATTTGTTTTTAGTTTATGTTAGAAGTTTTATAAAAATCACAAAGTAATGGTTTAATTAAATCTAATTTACACTTATATAATTTTACTTTTGTAGATTGCTATTTCATTGTGAGGCCTATAATTGGTTTGAATGACTCAAAGTACAAATATGTGAACAACCAAAACAAGCTGGGGATTTTTGCTAACAGTGATGTGTTCCCATGTTTTGATTTCTCTGGTCCAGTATATGAGTTCTGTTTCACAGATTTTAAGGATATCATTGAAAAAATTGTTCTTGATAATCAAGCTTTAGGTAAAGAGATTTTATATTGTACATGTATTATTTTTCTATTTCCTTTTACTTTTTATGTGTTAATTTACAATTTGTTTTTTTAAATGTTATTGGTTTTGTTGCTGATGTTAAAGATGTGAAGAAATTCAAGACATCAAAGGGTAAAGACACAAAGAAAGTCAATGTCATTCTTCAAGATCTTGAGTATGTATTTACTCTTAATATTTTATAATTTTAAATTTAGTTTGGAAAGTATTTTTGTTGAAATATTATTTTTAATTCTGTTTTGCAAGGATGAATTCAATTTACCTTTCTTTGTGGGATTCTTATGCTGATTCTGTTTTAGAGCACTGGCAAAACAGACATGAAAATGGTGTTATCGTTGTTGTACTCCAGTTTGACACATTGAAGTACTTTGGACGTTTCGGTTATGTGAACAACTGTTTTAATGTTTCAAAGCTTTTTGTGAATTCTGACATTGTTGAAATTACTTCATTTCGAAACAGGTTTTATACATTCATTATTAAAGATTCATATTACAATCTAATTTGTTTTTGCAGATTCTTTATTTTACTCACTAAATTTATCAATATTTTTCAGCCTTCTTCAAAACTCTGCTGGTTCATCATGTTCCACCCAATAATCTAGGTTATCTGGAATGTTTTTATCCCTCTATGATGAATATGTTGTAAGGAGCGAATTTGTTAACATAGCTGAGATAACTCTAAATGAGTAAACTTTATCTGCCTTTTTTTAATATTTAATATTTATGTTATGTTATAATAGAGTTAATATAAATACAGGTGAAGTCTGTGGTTATTGTTGGTACTGTTCGGATGATACAAGAAGAATTGTCATGGTATTATTTTGCTTGTAAAACTTGTCACATGAAGGTTACAAAAAAGTGTGATGGTGATGAACATACTGTTGGTGTTTTGGTTGATCAAGAAGATGTTTTTGAATGTAAAACAGAGACTTGCAATAATACTGTTATTGAAGTTGTTGAAAGGTTATATTATATTTAAATTTTGTCAACATATTTTTCTTATAATCATAGTATGTTACATGATTTATTTATTTATGCAGGCTGAAACTCCCATTGGTGGTTCAGGATTCCACAGGAAGTGTGTCTTTGACAGTTTTTGACAGAGAAGCTTCGAAAATTCTCAACACTTCTACTAAAGCTTTAGTTGAAAAACATGTTGCTGTAAGATATCATTGTTACTTTGTAATTTTTCTGCTTTATTTTTTTCATTTTAATAACTATTTGATGTTAATATTGTTGTGAAATGTTACAACAGGGTGGTGATAAAGCGTTGTATCCTGATGAGTTTGATGGTCTTGTGGGGAAAAAGTTTGCATTTCGGATTGATATTACCGACTTTAATCAGAAAAACAACTTCTGGGTTTTTGGTGTTTCAAAAATCATTGATGATGGTGAGATATTAACTTTGAGCTTAAAAAGAAGTCAAACAATTCTGAGGTAATAAATTTGCATTTAAATTTATTCAACATACATTTTTAATTTCACCAAAAAACTGTGATGGTAAATATTTTAAATTATAGGTTGATGACTCTGCATGTTTGACCAACTGTTTGGATGATAGTCAGTCTTAAGATACACTGAACCCCAATGTATGACCTTTATACAATTCTAATTATTTCAACTATTTACAGTATTACATATTTATTTCAACCTGATATAAATATAATTTTTTATATTTGAAGTTCATATTGTGTTTGTAAATACATATTAGGTTGATAATCTTGGTGGTATTGACTCAAGTCAAGCTCTCAAACCAATGGTTATTAACATCAATTTAACTTTAATTTTTCCATTTATTTATAGAAAATGCAACATTTACTTACAAGCTTATTTTATAAATTTATAGGCTGTTGTTGAAGTTATGGATGATAATGTCATTACTCCAGCTGGAAAACAAAGTAATGACAAACAAATTGAGAAGCCTGATGTTTGTGAGACTGCAACATTTAAGAGGAAATCCAAAAAACCAACTTCCAAGAGAAATTTGATGAACACTTACGATGTTGTTGAACTTGGGGATATGTCTACCACTAAACCTGTTTCTGATGGCAAGCCTGCCCTGCTAATCCCCAAGCTCGAAAAATGAAGTGTTTATTTTTATGTTTCTAATGTTACTCTATGTAATTTTGAAGACTTTTTAATTATCTATGTTGTTTTAGAACTATTTTCAGATCTTGGAATCATTCCAAGGTTTATGGTTTTATTGTTGTATTTCCTGTTGTGTACTTTTTGGTTTAAGACTATTTGAAAATGTATCACTATGTTATGTTTTTTAATTAACTTTATGTTTGTTTTGTGTTTATATTTTAAAGTATTACATATTTTTATGTTACCAAAAACTTTATTTTGTTTTAAATTTTCAACTTATATATTCATTTAAAAAGTTTTAAGTTTTTTGTCACTCAATATAAATTTCTTAATGAAAACTAAAATGTAATGTTTTCAAATGTTATATAAAGTTTTTTGTTATAGAATACCAATTTTATGTTTTGTTCATTTAATTATTTAAATACCATGTTATAAATTACCTTTTCTTTTTAATACAACTACTAATTTTAGATTCAAAAATTACATTTTGTACAGATCACAATCAAAAAACTGTTGAAGCAAAGTTTATGAGACAGAAAAGAAAACTTGAAATGACTGTTAAAAAAACCCAACAATTAAGCCCGCGATGCAATATCGAAGGTTATTTTCGTAACATAGTTATTTAGTAATAATAAAATTAGATATGTTTATTAACAACAGTTATAATTTTTTTTTCATACAGATTCACAGATAATAAGCCCACAATCTACCACCTCAAATGGTATAATTTTTTTTTAATTTATATCTTCTTATGTAATTACAATTTGTAATTACAATTTATATTATTCACATATAGTTTTAAAGAAAGAAGACAAAATAGAAAACAAAAGATGTACTCACCAAATTTAAGCAAAAATTTTCAAGGTAATATAATTAAATCTATTGTCCTTTATAATACATCCATCATAACAAAACACATTCATGAATTTGCAGGATCTTTGGAAGACATCAATTTCAATTTCAACCTTCAAATAAAACAACCAAATAAGCACCATGGAAAGGAAAATTATGTTTCTTATCAATCAATTACAAATGTTCATAACGTTATTGCTTCTTCAGATTATAATATTACACAACCACTTTCTAATATTACCAACGGTAAGTAACTATACTTGTCTTTTATACTTTTCCTTTAGATGATGATACATATTTTAATTTATATGTGACTACTTACTTATAATTGTTTTGTATATATATTATAGTGTCTTATATAGAAATGATGATAACACCGATCCACAAATCTCTCGGCTGATCAGAAAACAATATCTTAATTCAAAAAAAGCAACAGCTCAATCTTCTAACGCAAGGAATATTAAAGCATCTTCATCCAAATCAAAAAAACAAAATATATCTAATACATCTACATCAGATGTAATAGAACAATATCAAGATGATGATGATGATGTAGAATTAATGAATCAAATATTCTCTGGTAAATCTAAAGGTAAAAAATATTCTTTATTTTATTATATTTTTTTAACATATCAAATTTTACTATCTTATAATGAAGTATTAATAAATGTAGTAAATAATTTGTATCGGATTATTTAGATCATGGAAATCAAAGTCATGTATGTGAAAAATGTAATGCAAAATTGTGGAAGGATGAAGCGTTACGAAGTAGACAAAGAAAGAATAAATCAAGCTTTAGTTTATGTTGCGGATACAACAAAGTTCATCTTCCAAATTTTAAAGAACCTCTATCCATTTATAAACGTCTTTTTAGTGGTTTGGATTCAAAAAGCAAACATTTTTTAAAAAACATTCGTCGATACAATTCAATGTTTGCTTTTACATCAATGGGTGGAAAAGTTGATTCCTCCCTAAACCGAGGTAAAGGTCCTTTTATTTTTAGATTGAGCGGTGAAAATTACCATTCCATTGGAAGTCTTCTACCAACAGACGGTTCAAGCGCTAAATTTTCTCAGTTATATATATATATATGATACTGAAAATGAGGTAGCAAACAGACAAGAATGTTTAGGGTATGTTTTCTACTTAGTTAACAGAATTATATTTTATATGATTTATAGTTTTCACAATAGCTAACTAGTTTTTGCATTACATATATTTTTTTTCAGTAAATCCAACAAGGCGTCGACAGAAGCATCTGAAACTTTAGATGTAGAGATTATTCAGGAGTTGAAAAACATGTTAGATGCACACAATGAGTTGGTGAAATCTTACCGAATGGCCCGTGACTATTTTCAAAGCAATCCTCATGTTGATTTAAAGTTACGCCTTATTGCAAAAAGAAATAAAGATGGAAGAACATATAACTTGCCAACTGCTTCTGAGGTTGCTGCTTTAGTTGTTGGAGACATTGACATGTCACTTGAACCTAGAGATATTATTGTCAAGACCAAAGAGGGTTTCTGCAACGTATTAGTGAATTACATCCCTCTTATGTGCCACTTCAGTATCCGATTATTTTTATTTATGGTGATGATTGTTACAGAATTGACATTCCTCATCGTGATGTTTCTTGTTCAAACACCACTAAAACACGCTTATGCACAATGAGAGAGTTTTTCTGTTACATGATTCAAGACAGATTGAATCATTATTCATTGATTCTACTTTCTAGGCGCCTTTTTCAACAATTTTTAGTTGATGCGTATACAATGATCGAAAGTGAAAGACTCTTTTTCATACGTAATCAGCAAAAGAAATTAAGATGTGAGACTTATGAGAATCTCCGTTCTTTTCAAAATCAAGGCAACAACGATCTGTCTACAGTTTGTTAGCGTGTTATACTACCTTCTTCCTTTACTGGCAATGCCCGTTACATGTTGCAAAATTATTTAGATGCCATGTCTCTTTGTAAGTGGTATGGTTATCCAAATTTTTTCATTACAATTACATGTAACCCTAAATGGCCAGAAGTTAAAAGATTTTTAGAAGACACAATGCTTAATGCCGAAGACATACCTGATATTTATGTTGATTATTCAAAATCAAATTGGATTCTATCATTAAAGACATCAAGGAGAATTCAATACTTGGAAAGGTCCAAGCAAGTACTTTTTTCTCGTTATTTCTACCAATCATCAACAAACATATATGTATGCTACCAAACCGTATTAAGGAAAATAATTATACATATCAAATATATTATCATATATCACATAATATATATAATTAGCATACCATCCTACATAATAATATATTACATACCAAGCCTTATACACATAAGGCAAACAGTTTAAAAAAAAATTGTCTTGAGTTCACCATAACCATACCATTACATATCAAAAACATGAAAAACAAAGTTTTCACCACCACCACCTGAATTCACCAGCACCCATCACCTGCATCAACCACCAGCCACCACCTATATTCAAAGTATAGCCAAAACTAAAAACATTATAACTTAAATGCTTAAATGTTGTTATAATTTTCTCAAATAATCTAAAACTACTATAATAATATGTATTTTCAAGGCTTATTATTAAACCGTAACTAACTTATTGAAATGCTTTATATATTTGAACCTAAATCTATACTAATAAAACTCTAATATTAAGCAAACAAAAACATCTATTAAAATTTCTTATTTATGGGGTGTTTGGAATTCCTTATTTTCATAACTTATAACTGATAAAATTTTTGCTAAAGTTAATAAGGTGTTTGGCAAACCATAACGCCTTTTGGATTTTAAGTTATGGTTAAAGCAAAATATATGAGGTTTCAAAACTTAGGAATCTCTAACTTATTAACTTCATTGATTTGAATTACCTATTACACCCTTTAACCCTCAAAAACCATTACACTCCTTTTAAAAAAGAGTGTCTATTTTGGTCATTTTGATTTTTCTAAACAAATAACCTAATCCAACCTTATAACACTATAATTCCTAACAAAAACCATTACATAGCCTTATAATTCCTGTCAACAAAAAGTCCCTTTTCACTTAGATAAGCTATCCTAAACACACCCTTACATATATACATACATACATATCCATACATATCCATACTTAACCAATTACCCTACTACCATAGTTACATACATACCTACAATCACTAATCCTCGTCTACCGAGAGTACGATCATAGTCCGCTGTCTATACCTATACTCAAGGTTGTGAACACGTAAAAAGGTCCGCAGTCCTTACCTATGTTCGCCAGTTATGGTACGTGCAAGGCCCGCAGTCCTTCCCTATACCATCCTATATTGACAATATGTACAAGGTCCTCAGTCCTTCCCTATGTTGCAACCTAAACCATAGCACGTACGAAGTCCGCAGTCCTCCCCTATGCTACCACAACACAAATATAGCACGTATAAGGTCCGCAGTCCTTTCCTGTGCTGACGCCTATCTACATTACGTATAAGGTCCGCAGTCCTTATCTACGTTGGCTTCTATCTCCTATAACACGTATAAGGCCCACCGTCCCTATCTACGTTTACATCTATCATCTACATCACGTATAAGGCCCGCAGTCCTTAACTACACCATCACCTACCAAGTCTACGTCCAACAGAAGTTAGAGGGATTCACCATCCTAACTTACTATGTCGAACGTAGGACTCACATACCATTAGTGTACCTGTATACACATACTTCACATATACAATAATTACATTATAGCATAAGAACACTCTAGGCGTTCTTTACATCATTCATTTAACAACCATACCCCTTGTCGATACGTGCAATATCCGAAGATCGTTCACGCCCCGACAAGTGTTCATTTGTAATGTTCATACATCTTCCATATATAATATTCGTACCTTTATTTATAACCTGACAGTACGCGCAATAACCGAAGATCGTTCGTGTACCGACAAGCAATCATTCATATCTATCACATATATCACATATGGCATACACTTATCACTTAGGATAAATGTATTAACAACACATCGAGTATGCACACAGCCCCGAAAACATCACAAGGAATGGGGCTAGAAACTCACCTGAACTCGGTTACTTCTTCTGCTAACGGTTTCTCCTTCTTGAGCTGTGCGCGTCTAACTGTTTAATACTTACAGTATTAAGTACCGCTCTAGTCATCTCATTGCTACTTAATTAGTCTTACACGTCTAAGCTGTTTTACTTCATTAAATCATTACCTGGTTAGTTAATCGTTACTCATTAACCTTTAAAGGTATCTTTCATAAATTGCCAAACTCCAAGGGCTGTTATGTAATTATATAATTCTTTTCTAAGTCCAGGGACCATTCTGTCTTTATATTAAACTCCTAGTTCGTTACTTTTCCCTTAACGAATTGGGTAAAGAATCATCCTCTGATTCGCTAAGCTCCCATAACGAACTAGCTAACGAATCACCCTCTGATTCGCTAAGCTCCCATAACGAACTAGCTAACGAATCACCCTCTGATTCGCTAAGCTCCCATAACGAACTAGCTACGAATCACCCTCTGATTCGCTAAGCTCCCATAACGAACTAGCTAATGAATCACCCTCTGATTCGCTAAGCTCCCATAACGAACTAGCTAAAGAATCACCCATAACGAATCACCCATAGTTCTTATCCAGACTTTGACTCAAGGGTCAAAGTCAAAATCGTCAAGAACAGCAAATAGTCAACAGATCTTAGATCTGCAATTAAACCTTCGTTTCTTAACCAAATATCACGATTTTGGTATCAACAGAATCGTCTGACCAGCACCTACAAACCCCAACCATCAAATCGGCCTAACTTCGATGTTTAAGGGGTGCGATTTAGGCATATAGGTTACGGGTTCTTTTAGGTTAACAATTAACCTATCAAATGCTAATCAGTTCCAGTAATATTTGTTATTTTGGGTTCGTTTATAACAAACTAACACAGATCTATGATTTCCAAAATCAAACCGAACCTATACGAACGATTTCTAACTATAAACGTACCTTGAACGAGTCAAACTACGAACACGGTTAAGCCTTGATGTTGTTTTGGTCCGTCACGACGTTCCAGCACCAACAAGCTCGGGTTTTCGCCTTCGGATCTTGGTTCGGGTTATAAGATGGTGTTGTGTGTGTTTTCTAAGGTATAGGCTAGTGTGTAGATTAGGATAAAAATGGAAAGGATTAGGGTTTAAGAGGTATTTATACTCCCTTAAGCCCATGGACCTAAGGCCCATCTTTCCCTTTTGGTCCATAATTAAGTCCATCTAAAAGCCTACTTATCCTATCATATTTTATTATTATTACTATCCGAACGAAAAATTGGGATGTTACACCATGATACTAGATCTGCCATTTGTTTTTTCAGAAAACTTTAAGAAGAAAGTTCAAAATATGTGGTGTTCATCTTTCATTTGACATATATTAATACTTTGTAAACAAAATCTTCTAAATCTAAACATTTAATTCGTAACCAGACTTTTGGTTTTCCAGCTTCCATCATAATTACTTTTGACGGCTCTAGGTTATTATTCCCACTGACCTTTCATTTCTGATTTGACCTATTTCATATTAACTTAACTATATATTATGCCATATATAGTAATCCATCATATCTTCCCACATTTTATATTAATTACAAAGTTTCTATAAACATTAAATGTCTTTTTTGTATTAGACTTTAATTTAATACACTTATTTTTGCTATTCATTTTTATGTCACAATCTGATATGTTTGTTTATCTTTTTATATAGTTGTATATACAGTGGAGTTTCAAAAACGTGGGTTGCCTCATGCTCATCTGTGTTTATTTAAGCATGCTGATCACAAACTTCCAACAGTTGAACATATTGATCCATTTATTTCAGCTGAAATACCAGACAAAAAGTTAGATCCAGAATTGTATTATCTTGTAAGGGAGTTCATGATTCATGGTCCGTGTGGCATTGCAAATAAGAACTGTCCATGCATGATTGACGGAAAATGTTCAAAAAATTTCCCAAAAAAATTCCATGAATTCACATCAATTGACGGTGATGGTTATCCCGTATACAGAAGACGAAATAATGGTTTTTTTGTTGAGAAGTCAAGTGTGATGTTGGATAATACAAGCGTTGTGCCGTATAACAAAACACTCTTAAAAGATATCAAGCACACATCAACGTTGAGTGGTGCAATCAAGCCGGTTCCATCAAATATTTGTTTAAATATATAAATAAAGGCCATGATAGAGCATCGGTTTGTTTTGTACCAACCAATCAAGAAAATCACAATCAAGAAAACATTGATGAAATCAAAGACTACTATAGTTGTAGATATATATCTGCATGTGAAGCATTATGGAGGATTTTTTCATATGATATACATTATAGGACTCCCTCAGTGTTTAGGCTTCCTTTTCATCTACCTGGTCAACAGCAGGTTATTTATGAGTCGTTTGATGATCTTGATGACATATTAGATAAACCTTCTGTTGCTTCCTCAATGTTTTCAGAGTGGTTCAAATGCAATCAAAATTATCCAGAAGCATGTACTTTAACTTATGTTGAATTTCCTACAAAGTTTGTTTGGAAAGCCGACAAACGTTATTGGAAACCAAGGAAAAAAGGATTTTCCATTGGCAGAATTCATGCAGTCTCTCTTTCTCTTGGTGAAGCTTATTATTTAAGAATTTTGTTGAACAAGGTAAAAGGTCCAACAACATTTGCTCAAATTCGAACAGTCAACTCTGTTGAATATCCAAAATTTAGAGATGCGTGTTATGCATGTGGCCTTTTGGATGATGATAATGAATACGTTGAAGCAATTGTTGAATATCCAAGTTTATTTTGCACATTGCTTATGTCGGAGAGCATGTCTAGACCTGAATTTGTTTGGGAAAGTACGTGGAGTTATTTGTCAGATGATATTTTATACAAACAACGTATTGTTTTAAAGCATCTAGGTATTAAAATTTATATCATGATTTAATTTCCTGTTTTATTATCTCTATTTAAAAATCTATATTTAATTTATTTTTTGTGTAACACATACTTTTAAAATGTACAGATTTAGAACTTAATGAAGAACAACTCAAAAACCTTACATTGTTTGAGATAGAAAAGTTTCTATTAAGAAATAATTCTACTCTAAAAAAGTTTTCTACCATGCCTTTTCCTAATAAAGATTCCATCTCTTCTGCAAATAATCTTTTACTTAGTGAAGAACTAGCTTATGACAATGTGATGTTAGCTCAATAGTTTGAACAACTGTTTTCTTCATTTACTGATGAGCAGCATTCTGTATATGAAGAAATCATTGAAGCGGTTGATAAGAATAAAGGTGGGGTATTTTTTGTTTATGGTTATGGTGGGACTGGAAAAACTTATCTTTGGAAGACCTTATGTACATCTATAAGATCTCAAGGAAAAATTGTTTTAAGTGTTGCTTCAAGTGGAATCGCTTCACTTTTGTTATACGGAGGTAGGACTGCACACTCCCGGTTTCACATCCCAATTAATTTGGTTGAGGATTCATTTTGTTACATAAAGCCAGATAGCGATCTTGCATATTTATTAAGAGAAACCTCACTAATTATATGGGATGAAGCACTGATGGTACACAAGCATGGGTTTGAAGCTTTGGATAGATCATTAAAAGATATTTTAACATCCGCATCAGGAGCTTCTTCAAATTTACCATTTGGTGGAAATGTGATTGTTTTTGGAGGAGACTTTAGACAAATATTACCGGTTGTCCCAGGTGGAAGTAGACAACAAATTGTCAATTCATGTTTAACTTCTTCTTCCATTTGGAGAAATTGCAAAGTCCTTAAGTTGACAAAAAAACTGAGGTTAAGTACTGTTGGTGCATTTTGTGACCGTCGCTATGCAATTCTGACCAGCGGAGACGCCAGAGGCGAAGTTAGAACAACTTCGTCGTAGGCGAAGTTATAACAACTTCGCCTACTGGCCCAAGCCCAAGCCCGCGAAGTTGTTTTGTCTATATATATATGTGTCTTGTTTAGGTTTCAGTATCCAGAAAGTTAGAATTTTGTGTGTTCAGTTCAATTGTTTAGAGAGAAACAGAGAGGGAGAGTCGTGTAGGATAACCCGAGGTAGAGCTCACCTCGGGTCGGCCGTGTCTTTGTTTTTGTTCGGTTTGTAACGTGGTTTGGTGATTATATAAAAGATCTGCAGATTTGTTTATCCCATTCGTGTGTTTGTTCGTGTGTTTGTTTGAGTGTAATCGTGTTCTTCGTCTTCTACACCATTAAACGAGTCTAGGAGGATTCCGCACTCCTAGACCTCGTGTGGATCTCGTATCGATCAGCGACGCCCCGGGGGGGGCTTACAAGTGGTATCAAAGCCATAGGCTCTTATGCTATGGTTCGAGATCTGCGTTTTGGTGTTTCTGGCACGTTTCTGATGCGTTTTTGGCAGAACAGCCGCAGTAGGCGAAGTAATTAGGGTTCAGGCGAAGTTGTCGCTTAAATTTTAGGGTTTAGGCGAAGTTAGCAGCCATGCGAAGTTATAGCCAGGCGAAGTTAATGAGGGGCGAAGTTGACTTTTAGAAGAAGTTGACTTTTGGGCGAAGTTGACTTTAGGCGAAGTTAAAAAAAAATTGTTTGGAGTCTTCGTCTGTATGGCCAGGTGTACACGATTATTGTGAGACCGAAAGTGTTGTTCCGACAACGAGTGAAACTTGTTATCTCTTGGTCTTACGTGTGAACAAATACGGGTCAACTCTGGATATGGAGTTGAGGTTGTGAATGGGATATTGATTGAAACTGGATGTTGACACATATTTGGGTGTTTTTGGGCAAAGAAATTGTTGTTGTTCGAGGTTGACCAACTGAAGAAAGTCAAATTGAACTGAAGGTTTTCGTCATCACTGGATTGCGGTCAGAGCATATTATTTATGTTATTTTCAAGGCGTTCGAGAATTGGATCCTGTTACAATTTTGGAACAAGTTGGATTTAATCGGGAATTAAAGTGTTAATGTTCTTGATCATTATCCCTAGTGATCGAAGATGCTTCGGATTAATTAATGGTCATGTGTGTTAGATTCTGTCAAGGTGGTTTTGTGATGAAATTGATCACTTGATGTTGAGTAGTTGAAGATTGAACCTTATCTTACTATACAATTCCGACGTGTTGGTGAAGTTGTGGAGGGAGCACAACTTCACGTGTTGGTGAAGTTAGAAGAACTTCACGTGTTGGTGAAGTTAGAAGGACTTCACGTGATTGGTTGAGATGATCAATTAGGCACGGGGATGCATGCATGTCAAAGACCTCAATCATTATAGTCGGAGAAGCTTACACTGAAGGGGAGATCTGATATGGAAGACGCCGGGTGATTGGTAGATTTGTGAAGCTACAAGACAGTTTCAGACACAGCTGGTTGAAGACAGGATGGATGTTGCATGTATGTGTGAAGTTCAAGTTTGAAGATCACAGTGCAATCGAGTCCTACAAGAAGAAGCAAACAGAAGATCATCAGTTAAGAGGGAGTCTGTTGGTGCATGTTTTGTAACAGATGATCTTTTGTGTTTGTTAGAATTGAGAGCAACGATCAAAGGGGAGTCTGTTGGTGCATTTTGTGACCGTCGCTATGCAATTCTGACCAGCGGAGACGCCATAGGCGAAGTTAGAACAACTTCGCCAGAGGCGAAGTTATAACAACTTCGCCTACTGGCCCAAGCCCAAGCCCGCGAAGTTGTTTTGTCTATATACATATGTGTCTTGTTTAGGTTTCAGTATCCAGAAAGTTAGAATTTTGTGTGTTCAGTTCAATTGTTTAGAGAGAAACAGAGAGGGAGAGTCGTGTTGGACGACCCGAGGTAGAGCTCACCTCGGGTCGGCCGTGTCTTTGTTTTTGTTCGGTTTGTAACGTGGTTTGGTGATTATATAAAAGATCTGCAGATTTGTTTATCCCATTCGTGTGTTTGTTTGTGTGTTTGTTTGAGTGTAATCGTGTTCTTCGTCTTCTACACCATTAAACGAGTCTACGAGGATTCCACACTCCTAGACCTCGTGTGGATCTCGTATCGATCAGCGACGCCCCGGGGGGGCTTACAAGTACCTCAATCCATTCAAGTGAAATTGAGCAAACTAAAATGTTTGCACAATGGCTTTTGGATATAGGCGAAGGTAATGTTGGTGGTACCAATGATGGTGAAGCACAAATAGAAATACCAGAAGATCTTCGTATCAGACATTCATGTGATCCAGTTTCAGAATTAATAGACTTTGTCTATAACAAAATTTCAAAAAACAAAATTATTTTCATGAAAGAGCAATACTTGTTCCAAAAAATGATATTGTTCAAGAAATTAATGATCGTTTGCCGTCAATATTTCCTCGAGAAGAAAGGGAATATCTAAGTTCTGATAGTGTATGTCCTACCGACATGATTAATGAGAATTTAGATGAAATTTTATGCTCTCCAGACATTCTTAATGGAATTAAAGCATCAGGTTTGCCAAATCACAAGTTGGTGTTAAAGGTAGGAGTTCCTGTTATGCTACTTAGAAATATTGATCAGAAAAGTGGATTGTGTAACGGTACTCGGTTAAAGGTGGTCTCATTGGGAAAAACGTATTATACAAGTGGAGATTATATCAGGTAGTAATATTGGAGATATGCATTATATTCCAAGAATTACTTTAATACCTACCGACAAAAAACTTCACATTAAGCTACAAAGAAGACAATATCCGCTTGCTTTATGTTTCGCAATGACCATAAACAAAAGTCAAGGGCAATCACTATCAAGAGTCGGATTATATTTGAAAACCCCGTTTTCACACATGGTCAATTGTATGTTGCATTATCAAGAGTTACAAGACGAGACGGACTTAAAGTTCTAATTCTAGATAGTGATGGTAATACTTCAAATGAAACATCAAATGTTGTATATAAAGAAGTATTTAGAAGTTTGTAAGTACTTTTCAAAATTTTATCAATATTCATGTTTTAAAACAATTATGGTCAATTATTTTGCACCTCATTATGTTGACATATATTCCACGATCATAATCGTTGAATTCAATCAATATAATTAAAAGCCTTTACTTTAAGCAATGTAATTAAAAGTAGTCCATCATTATAGTACTAAGTTACAAACATTTTAAATTAGCAAAAAGTCTTACATAAAGGCATACATATTAAAAGGTCAAAGTCATGATTACCAAACATAAAACATAAAAAACAAATTGTCTTAATTGTTCACAAAATTAATTATGATTATTTTCCCCTCCCTTTTGTTAAAAGCAAATAAACATTTGTCACCAACATTCAAGTCAAAAGTGGTTAACATACCTTTGAAGTCGTGGACACGGTATCTCGGTTTGTTGTGTGGAGTTTCCACCCGAAGATCACTTTTAAATTCCACACCTTCGTTGTTTCTGATGATCACATTCCTTGCTTTATTCAACTTTGATTTGCTAGCAAAACGATTTGGTAAACGCTGGGAAAAAAAATGAAAACATTATATTTTATGGATGCTATATTTGGAGTATAAAATTAAAACTATCACTAATTGTTAGAGAATTACCAAACGATCAACAATTGTTTTCTCGAATTGTAGATCATCATCATCAACCACATTAGCCGCATCATCATTTTCTTCATCACCATTTGTGCCATCATCAACTTCAACATGAACCTCATTAATCCCACCAACAATTTCTTCATCACCATTGTTACAGGTATCAATATCAACAAAATGCTGCTCATCAACATCAACATTATTTTCAGACTCTTGATTCATTCCCACAGAAGTTACTTCAAAATCAGCATTATTCTCATCAAGATTATCATCAGATTCATCTTCAATAGATTCAAAATCAACATCTATAATTTCTCGAACCCTTTCCGGACATTTAAATGGTGTCAACCTATATTCCATACCATCTCCCTTGAAAGCTGTCAACTTGAAAACATCTCTACCATCATAATCAAATACCATATGCTGTCCCTTTTTCAGTTTTAAAGCTTCAACTACTTTCAGCCAACCCCTCCTAAAATAAAACTTTTCTCCAATGTGAATGATTTTGACAGTACAATCATTCATGTCATCAGCACGTATCGTAAAATATCTGATAGAGATATTTTCGAGGTCTTCAAATCGTTGAACAAACAAAGTTGGCACCACCTTTATATTCAAAAACATTAAAAACTATTTTAAAATTTTCTATACTCTAACTATTACTTTAAAGTCACAATTAGAATACATACTGTATAATCTATGTCAAGATGGAACAGGTTTTTGTAGAATGAATTGTCGTCAGCAGTAACACGAGTTTCATTGAAATGCTGAATTGTGAAACATGAATTTCCATCATCCTTAAAGACCAAAAAATCGTCATAAGCTCACTTCAAATCCGAAGCAACGTTTTCCCATCCTTTAGTCATCCTATAAGCATTCTTCACATATTTTATTGAAACTGTCCATCTGGATCCACTTTTTGTTCTAATAGTAGTAGAACCAAGTGGATAATTGTATTTTAAAAATAACTCATCGTAGTTTAACGGTAACTTCTGAAATAAACACAAATTCAAAACCGTTTTACATTAATATAGTTATTATTTACTGATACTATTTAAAAAATACAAGGCTTACCATAAAAGTTGCATTAGGGTTTTTTACAATCCTAATAAACCTTGGACCCATCTGACCTGTGAATGATTATAACAGTCAATTTTTGTATTACAGCTTATGTTATCATTCAAACATATCAATAAATAAACACTAACACAATGTCAAAAATAATACAAACATTTTTTCATTTTGATTATATTTGTTTTCAAAAGCCCTAATTTTATTTATCAAAATACACATACATAATTTTTCATTAAATTTTGTTATGCAATCTACATAAACATAAAGATAACTTATATTAAAACATTAAACTTAAAATATTATTTTAATCATCACCGTCTTTACTAAAAACTTTCACAGTTTCAGTTATTTTAACCTTAATCGACACAATACTTAGTATGTGAAAAGTAACTCACCAAATATAGAAGATCTTAACAACACGATAATTGATTCTTTGAGTTCAGTCGTATATACTTTCGATGTGGAAGGTGGAAGATTGAAGATGGAAGAGTGACGATAGAAGATGAAAAGGAGTTACTGTAAAGACGTTAGGTTAAACAGTGTTTTATTTGGATTCAAAGTTATATACATAATTATATTGTTAATTTTTATTATTTTATTTTTTATAATACAGTGTAATACAAAAACTAATATGACGTTTTTTTTAAAAAAAATTCTGAACTTTTTAATTTTTCATAAACATTAATTCAAATTTTCTTTTACAATCTTATAGAAAATTAATTATTTATAAAATTGATATGAAATTTACAAATTACTCACATAAATAACATTAATGAAGTTTTTATGTATAGTTGATCCCCTTCATATTTAAAGTTTAATATTTATAAAGAAGTTAAGTGTACTAATTATCATGTAATTTTGTAAATGATACTCTATTAAACTTTGTAGTGAACTATTTCAAAGGCAAAAATGGATGATTCGATAGTCGATACAAACATCAAACCCTCTATAATAATGTCTTTAGAAGTTAGTAAATGAAAACTAGAATCTATATATCTTAACACAATATATTTTAATTGAATTTTATGGTTATATTTGAAGTTGATTTTTATAAATTTCACACATTTTATTATATATTGTTATTAATATGCTTACGAAAAGACATTTTCTCAACCCGTGTAGAACACGGGCACGTAACCTAGTTATATATATATGTGTGTGTTCTATGACTTAAAACTTAATAACTTAGCTTCAAAACATGGATACTTTAAAAGGGTTTTGTATCCCCTAGCTCTAATAGTCTAATTCTTTATTAATATTTATGAGTTCATGATGGTGTACGTATAGCTAGTTATGAGAGTGTAACGTCCTAAATATTCTAATATTAAATAAAGAGAGTTGCGTTAAATTGTCGTGTGTTAAATAGTTAATTAGTATTGAATAAAGAAAAGTCATGGACTTGGATTAATTAATGTGGATTAAAGGGGTAATGGGCCTTAGGTTCATGGGCTTTAAGGGGTATAAATACCTCCGTAAACTATCATAAAACCCTAATCCTCATTTCATCTTTCCATATTTGCCTACACACTCAAAAACACACACATACACTACACCTTATACGGTGGCCGAGAGAGAGAGAGCGAGATCCAAGGCCAAGCAACGTGATTTTTGATACATCGTCACTACACGAGATATATACAAGATCAATAACTCGTAAGCAAGCTAACCTAGATCAAAAGAGCACGTAAAGGTATGTCGTTTACCTTAAAGGTTACGTTTTTATTAACGTTTAACCTTGAAACTTAGAACGAGAATAGAACTTGAAACCGTAGATCTTGTATTGAACGTTTTCGAACTTAAATATCCAAACTTTATGTGTTTTCGGGCTAAATATTATCCAAAACGACCATAGGAATGATCGCTGGTTGGTTAGATGAACCCAAGGATCTCACGTGGAACGATGATGATTATGGGGGGATTAGGGACGAACAGTGGCTGCAACTGGACAACTTCGCCGCAGCCAAGTTCGCTGCCGATTAACTTCGCCCCAGTATGCTCCCCAGCATATTCGCCTGCATGTTCGCCAAGCATGTTCGCTAAGTAAGTTCGCCAAACTGTAACTTCGCCTGGTGATAAGTTCGTCTAATGATAACTTCGCCTAAAGATAAGTTCGCTAATGTTTAACTTCGCCAAGTTAAGTCCGCCTAAGGCTAAGTTTGCTACTGGTTAAGTTTGCTTACACGTATGTTCGCTTACATTATGACCACTCGCGAATTCAGGAGAGTTAAAATGATAAATTAAAATCCTAATGGAAAATGTGTTAAGACAGTTAATGAAAATAAAATTTTTCCAAGCTGACCTGGCAGCTTAACCCCAGCCAGGGGCTCTGCCCCTTGGACCCTGCTAGGGGTTGCCGCCCCTAGAACCCCGCTGCCAGGGGCGCTGCCCCCGGACCCCCGTTCATTGTGGGTAATAATTGAACTAGGAAGATGATATGGGTAGAGATAGTTGATTGATACGTGTAATTCTTATACAGTTAGTCGCGCACAGCTCAAGAAAGGGATTACGATTAACGGTGAACGTAACCGTATTCAGGTGAGTTTCTAGCCCCATTTTCTTGTTATGTTTTCGGGGCTGTGTGCATACTCGATGTGATAGTTAATACACTTACCTTAAATGGTAAGTGTATGCCACGTATGATTTATGTGATAGATATTGTGTTATGATTGTGAATGAAAGCTTGTCAACACGTGAACGATCTTCGGATATTGCATGTGTCGACAAGGGAGGTATGTACATGAAAGGTGAATGTGTATGATATAAATATATGTACGATATATGAGTATGTAATAATGAATAAAGAAAGTATATGTATGAGTATGTAAAGATAGTATGAACGAAGATGAAGAAAGAGAGATCAGACCCTAATAATATCTGAGATAGAGAAGTAAAAAGGGATCAGACCCTAATAATATCTGAGATAGACAAGAAAGGGATTAGACCCTAATAATATATGAGATAGACAAAGGAAAGATGGATCAGACCCTAATAATATCTGAGATAGAAAAGGAAGGGATCATACCCTAATAATATCTTAGATAGAATGGAAAGTAAATATAAAGTATAAAAGTAATAAAGTATGTACGTATGTATGAAATAAAAGTAAAGTAGTAAAGTAATTATTATGTATCTTCGGATGCATGATTGAAGGTAACTGAATGTATTGTATGATTAACTAGAACTCACTCAGCGTAGCTGACTTTTAGTATGCACGCAGGTGAGTATGATGCGACAGCTGACGTAAGCGGGACACATGGCGGAAGAATAAAAGCCTGGCATCTGAAGATCTGCTATGTTTTATGATTATGTTTTGATTTTGAAAATACAAGAAGAATGCTTTTAGACATGTTTATGATTTGATATGTAATGTTTATGAAAGTTTTATATTCCGCGTAAAGTTTTTAATTAACTCTGATATTTAGAACTGCGTTTATGAGTAAATCCAACACCAAAGTAGGGCTACCGGAGACGGGGCCTTACAGAGAGCATTTTTAATGAGTTCTTTATACCCATCTTCATTTCTAAAATTTAGAAAAAACATCTAAATAATCACTCAAACTCATTCCCTATCTCCAAACTCCATCTCTAAAGTTTAGTGAAATGATATAGGAAGCTTTCAAATTTAGAGCGTTGCAACAATATTCTTTTTCCAACTACCCTTCTATAATTATATATTAGAAATCAATTTATATTGAAAATGATAATAAGACAAAATAGTTAGGAGTTAAGATTATAAATGAAAGAAAGAGAAAAAAGAATATAAAGATGGTAATGGAGAATGTGTTGGAGAAGGTTATTAAATGATATATAAATTAAAGAAATTATGTTTAATTCTTAGTTAAATTTTAAAGATGGAGCAGAACTCATTGGAAATGCTCTTAGGGGATTAAATCTCGTTATTGATCATTCAATTCATGTGAGTTTATTGAAATTCCACTTAACGAATTTGAATTGAGACCCTGCATTTTGATGCTTTAGTTTAGTTTACTATATGATACTTACGAGGTGTTTGGGATTCCTTATTTTTGTCTCCTTGTGACTTATAACTAATTAAAAAGTTGTATGGGTTTGCTTAATATGTGAGAAGAAAAATTCTATTAATCACAAAGTTATAACTTATGACTTTTCCATAAGTCATAAGAAGATAAAAATAAGAAATTACAAACACCCCCTTAGAGCATCTACAACAACAAACCTCTACAAACGTCACATCTATGCCACATCAGATTTCAAACTTTTCTCAAAAACCTCAATTTATTCTACAACAACAAACATCCACAAACCCATAACATAATATTAAAATAATATTATATATATACATGTTATATATATGTGTGTGGTTGAGAGAGTGGCCCCCTACTTTTTGCCACCTATGATGTTTGGATGAAGTTTGTAGTCACAAACTTTGTGAAGCAAACTTGTAGTCCACAACAAGAAAAGTTGGTATATCTCTTGTTTGAAGTCATCCACATCATCCAAACTTTAGGTTCCACACCTCATTGTGGATGCTCGTATTTTATGTGCTTCTAGATAATTTTGGGGTAGTTGCAAGAATTTGTTGCATGTGTTAAACATTCACAGGGGCAAATCAATGTGTACGAGACCGGGTTCACGAGAACCCACTAAATTTCTAGTTTTATATAGGATGTCTAATTAAAACATGAGAGTGAACCACATAGATTTTGTGAGTGAACATATATCACAATATGAAACCTTGGTCTAGTGGTAAACATCCTTGCTTTTAAATTTGAGAACCTTGGTTCGGTTCCTATTTCCAACGTATATGCTTTTATTAGTGTCTTTACTTATCCAGCCTCACCCTTCTCCACACACAAACATACAGAATATCACTTACAACCATAGTGCAGGTATAAAATATATGTAATATACATATTACAATTATTATTATTATTAAAAAAGTTATGTTAAACGTTACTAACTGTGACAATTCATCTTAATCAATAATATGTAGTTAGAACCATATATTTCTAATCCGTTAAAACTCGTTAAACTTAACCCATTAGAACAAGATAGTTATTCCGTTTTTTATCAAACAAGTTATTAGGTTCCAGTCCTAACACGTTAGCTAACCATGAGAACCAATAGTAGGCTTCTTAATAAAACATAAACATGGCAGATGATTCAATTTGTAATGTTTTGAATTTTTCTCGCGATGTTATAATTAATAATGTACATGTATATATGTTTTTACCCCGCTACGAAGCACAAGTTATATTTTACTAGTAATGTTTAAATGTAATTTGTAGGCGTTATAAATACTAACAGATATTATGTATTTTTTTTTGTTTAAATTTTGTAAGCATTATATTTTACTAGCAATGTTTAAATTTGACTTGTTTTTTGTTATTATATATCATTTTTATTACGAGATAAACCTAAACCAACCCAAACCGTCGAAACGACCTGAACCGTTGAAAAAGAGCCGAACCATCGAAATAACCCGAACCGTCAAACCGACCCAAACAGTCAAACTGACTCGAAAAGTGAACCCACTGGAAAAAATTCCTAGATCCGCTACTTAACATTCATATGCATTTGTTCAACTACCAACCTTTCATTATACATAGCCATAAATTATGAAGAAATATTATCGTATAGAGTTATTTAACTAATCATGTCATTTTTTCTAAACACGAATAAGTATATTATTAACTTTTTACAATAAAAAAATTAAAATTTTAAAAAATATATAATTATTAGAAATGAATAATGTAAAGCACCCCCATAATATATGAAATAAAAACTAATATATATATATATATATATATATATATATATATATATATGACCTATGTACTAAACACGAACATGACATGATAACTAATCGTGTCATTTTTTCTAAACACAAACACAAGCTTGTTTATTAACAGATTAACACTTAACACACAAAACCTGTTAAGGGTCTGGTTAAAGACATAGTGAATAATGCATGTATAATGAAACAAACAAGTTTTAAAACGACTATAAAAGTCTTAACTAACACGTGATGCGTAACAAATTTGAAAAAAAAAATCACATATCCATAATATATCTGAAACAAAAAACCATAGAAACAAATCATAACATGCATCCAAAAAAAATATAGTATCGGGTTCTAACGTGCAAGAGTGAAACACCGTATATGAGTATGCCTTTAGGAGTGTGTATTTATTTATTTTTTTAAATTAAAAGTATACACATGTTAATTGGTCTTTAACTTGTTATGACATGAATTTAAACAAGTCGACTTGTTTAAGACACGAAATTTATTAAGTTCAAATTCAAACTTATTAAAACTTGTGTTGTGTCGTGTTAACATATTCGTCCATGTCATAAAATGATAGCCCTAGATTTTAGTTAGTGGTTTAGGGCTGATCATGAGTCAAACCAAAGAAGGCTCACAAACCACCTATGCCGGTTATTAAAACGTTTTCGTAGATCTTTCTAACATATCACATTTGAATACATGAAGTAAAAGACATGGGATCCTCGAGATGAGCATGAGCCTCATATTATAACAAATATTCTATATTATTTTATTAAATGGAATCTAATTATGAGTGATAATGTTAAATAATTAGTTAATACTTTGATATTCTCTGGGTTTTAAGTTGTTTCACCTTGAAACCTTCATTAAGCACGGTACTCGATATCTGTTGTATGCAGTGAATATATATTTATTTAACTTTGTTATTTTTATATGTTTTGAACAAAAGCATCGGCGGTGGTCATGTGACGGGATGAGGTGGTGTTCATTTCATATTCACACCATTTCGCTACATATATATTAGAATCTTCGGTACTGTCAAATATTTTTTTGTATGTTTCCAAACCGAAAGGAAATAAGAATGAATAATTTAATTATGTTATTATGAATAATCCTAAAAGACTAGAGAAGTTGTCTCCTGAAGTTATTTATCTAGGAGGTTAAATAAAGTAATATAATAAATTAATCTATAATATATATAAACGAAGACATAAAAATCCTATGTGTCGCGATGTGGTTGCTTCCCCTTTTTTTGAAGTCACCAGATTTGCTTGATTTTTAAATAAATGCTTATCATGCATTTGACCCGAATTCATGGATATGAGTCTTACCAAACCCGGATATTCCTTAAACGGGTTATAACATCTCATTAAATTAAAAATTATTCTCACCAAATTATTGATGTAAAAATCCTATAAAATAGGATATAATAAAAATTAATATCTTATTATTTTAAAATATATATATATATATATAAATATATATATATATTATTTAAATTAAAAAACCAATTTGATAGTAAAATAAATAAACGGGTCTTGGGTCTCATCAAACCATAAGTATATTATTAACTTTCAGAAATATTATTTATAATTAAAAAAACAATTTTATAGTAAAAAAAATAAACGGGTCTTGGGTCTCATCAAAACCATATAGCTTTTAAACTGGGTTATAACATCTCATTTATTTGTAAAACAATTTATTATCAAACCATAAGTATATATTATTATGTTTCATACAATAAAAAATTATAAATTCAAAAAATGAATAAATATTAGAACAAACAATATAAAACAACCCCGTAATACGGGGATAAAAACTAGTAATAACATGTAAGTTTAAAGTTGTTGATAGTATTTATATCTTACAATTTGTTAAATTCATTATATAAAAACTTTGATTATGATTTGATTATAAAGATCTTATTATTGGAATCGGCACTTATGGATATTACCCATGAATCGTTCAATCATGTATTGTTATCTCATTTTTACCCTTAATTACCCACAAACCATAAAACTACTTGCATCACATACCCACAGGTACCCTAGAACTTTATTGATTCGTTTAATTCTTCAATGGTCAACAATGAATCACATTTGTGCGACAAAACATTTCCCATAATATGAAGCTATGCGCCTTACCCATATGAGGTGGGTGGTATTGTTATATAGTTTGAAAGGCATACACTCTACCCATATGAATGCACAATCATCGCTTAGAGTTATATTTAATGCATTATGTCACTCCCTAACCCCTAGGTTTAAGGGTACATAAATAAGGTCATATTATTCTACAGAGGATAATCAAAATGAAAATGATGAGAATGATTTATAACCACACAAGAAAACCTCTCAAAAATTTTTTAACAAAATTAATAAAAAAAATCATAACTCAAAATTAAAAAAAAAACGAAAAAAGTAAAAACACAAAAATGTTTCCACTATCTTTCTCGTTCTCTAAAAAAACAATGGTGAGTGAATCGTTGTGTCTTTTTGTTTATCATTGTGTTTTGGGTTTGTTTTCGTCATTGATTGTGTCATTTTTTTCTTTATATTGTATTATATTACTCAACATTGTGTTATATTTTGTTCAGTATTGTGTTATATTTTGAATATATTGTGTCTTTTTTTAGTTATAATCGTCTCTTTTGTTCATTTTCGTCATTGTGTATTTGATCTCGGCATTGTGTCTTTTCGCTATTTTCTTTTAATTTTTTTTTAACAGGAATGATGGTGAAAATATTTTAGTTTTTTAATTTTTTTCGTTTTTTATTTATATTTTGAGTAATGATTTATTATTATTATTATTTTTAATTTATTTTTAAGGAAGTTTTTTTGTGTAGTCACAAATCCTTCTCACACTTTTCATTTTTGTTTCTCTTTATACTTTACCCTAAAAATATAGGTTAATTTGTATTAATTATCCAGATCTATATAATTTAAACATTGGCCAAGTGGTAGGAAGGCTTGGGTTCCCCGGTGGAGACTCAAATTTAATTCTCATTTGTGTCACTTTGGGTGGATATTGGAAGTGAAAGATTTGAGCTAAGCCTTGCGAGGTTGTTAGTTCCTATCTCGAGCCCATCCGGGTTTTCGTCCCACCGTGTGTTACGATAGAGAGTTATACTTTTGTGACAACACAATGACTGTCAAATGGCAACCGACAATATGGTTTCCCGGGGAAACGCTCAAGCGAAACTCTGAAGCCAGTGTGAGCCGGTTAAGACAATATAATCTGGCCAGAGTGGGGGCAACGGGGCTATCCAAATTAGATAGCACGGTTGCTTAATTACAAAAAAAAAAGTCATCGTTTAAAAAAATTAGGGTCTGGTATTATAATTATACGTTCAAAACTCATGGTTTCGTATATCGTTTCAAAACCTTTCTATGAAAAGGCATTATTTTCCATTTTGAACATTAGAGGGGCCGTATTAAGGTTTATTATGCTTGAGGGGTTGTTTGCTAGTCTTTTAATGATCATTAAGAGACTATATCTTAATGGTTTATAGCCTTTTAATGGTTAAAAACCTCTTAACCATTAAGAGGATATGGACTATTAAGATGTAGCCTTTTAATGGTCATTAAGAGACTACTAAACGGCCCCTAAGATAATCCGTATAATATTTGCTTAAACAAACTTGGTTGTAAAGCAATCATTTGAAGAATCGTCAGGATATAGTCATAAAGTTCTTAGGTTTTGAGCTTTCAAATCCTTTTTTTTTTTCTGAGCAATCCAATATCATATGTATATCATATAGAATATATCCGCATGCATTTAACAGGGTTTTAATAACCAAAATATACTAAAAACTTTGTTTTTAAAAAATCAACATTATATTGGTAAGTTGTAAGATGGTAGGAGATCATGTGTTTAAACCTTATAGAGTGATCGAGAAAGTTTCCTCGTTCTAAAAAAATGAAGACATAGCCTCAAATCTAGGCCGTCATAATGGGTATCTGTTTAGACACAGTAAGACCTGTTTAGCAAAAAAGTGCGCTATGCAATTTTATTATTTTTTAAAATAATTAAAATTAAGAAACTAGAGTACATAATTTCTCTTTCTTGATACATAAATATTCATAACTGACATGCTCAAACCACCAAAGTCAATTAACGAGTCATTTTCATATTTGATATTTGTGTTAATCGCGTCCTCTCTAACATGTTAAACATGTTAAGACACGAAATGACAACCCTACTAAAATCTAATAACCTAGCTTAGGAACTTGGATAAGATCAATTTAACTAGCTTCATACACTTGGTCCTTTTTAGGAGAGTGAAACTTTAAATGTGAATAGATTGAATATGGATAGATCGTGCATTTGTTTTCTTATGTATTTGCTAAGTGATGCATGGAATACTTGAAAGTTTGTTCCCATATGTTCAGTTTCTATATAGTATAGTTGTAAATATTTTTATATCGTGTTATTTCAGCGTCACTTGTTACATATTCATAACTGTTGGTAACAATTTAAAGCATAAAATAGTTCCAATATGTAAGTTATAGTTTGTTGTTACTAACCCAAGTAGGGTGTTCAGCATTCGGGGTTTCAAACCGATTAGTTATTTAGAGCATCAAACCAATCTGACACTATTTAAAACCAAACCGAGTTTCAAATTTGGCATTCGACTCGATTTTTTTCCCCAACAACATAACCGATGAACTCCCTTACACTTGGCAAACTAGTTTTGCTTAATTTATAACGAGCTGCTAAAGAATTTGTGTATCAAATATCATAAGGGGACCCGGTGCACCGCGTGAAGAAGAGCCATCACACGTGATGGCACCACTCAACACCGCCGCCGGTGGTGTATCAAGCGCATGATGGCTCTGTTGAGTGATGGCCATCACTTGCGTGATGGTGTGTTTTCCGAGGAAGATGACCGTTGAGAGGAGGGGGTGGGGGGTTTAAATAAAGAAAAACCAATATAAAACCAAAACCAAAACATAAACCAAATCCAACTCAAAACCAAATCCAACTCAAAAACACTTTCAAACTTCCCTTTCATTCACAACAAAAAAATATGGCATTTCCGAAACACTCGCTTCCCTTAGACACCGATAGCTCTTCGTTTTCGGACGATGACATTCTCGAATGGTTCCCGTTGCTATATAACGAACTTGAAGGCCCGAGCCGTCCAAAGAAAAAAGTGGTGGAGCGTGATCGTATACATGCCACGACGTGCTAATGAACGACTATTTTGTGGAGGAGCCGAAATACAATGACGAGACGTTTAGGGAACGCTTTCGTTTGCCGAAATCTTTATTTTTAAAGATTGTAGCCGACGTCGAAGCAAACGAAGAATGGTTTCAAGAATCTTACGACGCGAGGGGCAAACGAAGTTTTACGACGCTTCAAAAATGCACATCCGCTATTCGTCAACTAGCGACAGGTAACCCACCCGACTAATTCGATGAATACTTACAAATGTCTGAGAGAACTTCACGTGAATGTCTGCAATTCTTTTGTAATGCAATTATAAAATTGTATGCCAAAGAGTTTCTACGAAAACAAACAAGACACGACATTACACGTCTTTACGCCGCGCACGAGGCTAGATGGCATTTTCAAGGGATGCTCGGTAGCATCGATTGTACACATATCGAATGGAGGAATTGTCCACGGGAGTTGCGAGGGGCGTATGTTAGGGGTGATATCAAACGACCGACCATCTCACTAGAAGCGGTTGCGTCAAATGATTTATGGATTTGACATTCTTATTTTGGTGTTCCTGGCTCAAACAACGACATCACTGTTCTGTACACATCACCGTTGTTTCAGAGCGTAACAGATGGCACCACACCTTTCTGTCCGTATTTTGTCAACGGGAGATATTACAGACGTGGCTACTATCTTGTCGATGGTATCTACCCGCAATGGTCTGTTTTTGTGAAATTCTTTCTGTTTCCTGTCGAGACCAATGAAAAGGCGTTCAAGAAGTTGCAAGCATCAGCAAGAAAAGATGTCGAGAGAGCTTTCGGTGTTTTAAATGGTAGATGGTGCATACTTAGTCGACCGGTTCGTGTAATGAAAAAACTCACGATCTCTAGCTACGTGTTTGCATGCATCATATTACACAATATGTTAATAAAAGAAGATGGAAATGCAATTTCTCCAGATTGGGTACCGGATCCTCCGACTCAAGTTCCCGTTCCAGATGATGTCCAATTAGACTTGCGGGATGAAGATATTCATCATCGGTTGAGATGGGATCTTGTTGAGCTTATAGGTTCTTTAGGTTTGGAATTTTCGGATTCAGACGAGGAGTAGACATTTATTGTAACTTTTATTTTTTTATTTCTAATTTTTAAGTTGAATTATGTTCTAGTAAACTATTGTTTTTATTTTTTAAGTTCTAGTAAAATATTGTTTTATTTTTTTAAGTTGCATAAAAAAAATATATATATTCCATCACACACCACCACCCCACACCACCACCCCTAGTAAAAAACCATCACATGTGATAGATTTGAGGTTGGTGATATGACACCATTTGATTGGGTGGGGTATGTGATGAGAAAGTTCATCACATCCACCACCCCTCCCCCTAATGTTACATTATATTATAGTTAACTTGTGAAATAAAATCAATTTAGTGATAGTCTGATAGAACCGAGTGGTGGAATAATGTAAAAGACAATTGACAAAAGTTCTTGCCTCTCTTCAGTCTTGCTCTCTTTTGTCCGATTCACTGGCATCTTCTTCCCCTTGACCTTTTCCACTAACATACTGATTGTGCCAGTCGCACCCCGTCATTTTTGTTTTCTTTTTTATTGTTACAAAAAAAAAAAAAAAAAAAAAAAACTAAAAACATAAGCTTGACCATAAAATACATTCAGGCATTTTTAAGACCGTCTCCAATGGGCCTATGTAGATTATCCACACATAGCAATGGGTCGGGTTTACATATTCCCTAACCTATACCTAGTTATAAAAGTCCGCCCCAAAACTGTCGAGTTTTACTCGAGTAATTACCCATCGGATTTTGGGTTTTTCCATTGGGTTTCTAAACGGGTTTTGTCAAAATACACGTTAGGTATACCCGGCCCAAAACATGTCGGGTTGCTAGCGGGTTTTGACAAAATATAACTAATCGATTACAAATAATGAATCTCATAAAAATAAAATTTCTCAAATAATTGTTATAAACAAGTTTCAACAAACAATATATTTAAAGTATTTAGATTATACTATATTAAAGTATAAAAAAAAGTTGTGCTGGACACATCAAGTATATAATCGGATAAATGGGTCAATGTCATTGGGTAATCTGGTCGGTAATCGAGTATATTACAAATTCCAAACTCATGTAAAATTTCAAAATTAATCTCAAACTCGTCTCAACCCCTAATTTTGAGGTATGTTTTTTATATTAAATTTTGAGCTATTATTTTTTTAATACTTTTTTATTGTTTTTTATAAGGATTTTTTTTTCTAGCTACAATTTTTTTTCATTCTTCTCATTTCTCTCTCATTTATAGAGTAACATCATAACAGGGAGTACTTGACCACATTGCTATATAGGCAATCACTCATGTTAGCTACAACTCATTTGAATATGTGTAAGACCATTCATAGTGGTCAAGTTTTGCCCGCGTTGTGATGTATAACGTCGGGGGCACACCGCCCCCCGGCGTTTTGAGTTTTTTTTTACCTGCGTTTTCTATAAAACGCGAGAAATGGCTCGAAAATCAAGAATATATCCGTTATATATGTTAGAGCATGCTTGTTGGGTGGTGGTGACTGGTGTCCGGTGAAAGGTTGGATGTTTTCCGATGAATCGATGTTGTTGACGGTGATGTTGTGGTTGGATGTTTTCCGGCGAGCTTTCCATAGATGGTGATGGTGATCGGCGAGTTGGGTGGTGGTGATGTGGTGGTTGATCACCGACGAGTTGGGTGGTGGTGATAAGTGGGTAGGTGTTTTCTTTTTTTGAAGATAGGTTTACTTCATATATGTGTTTACTTTAAATGTAATATTTAGATAAATATTATTATTTTATTTACTTTAGATAAAAAATTAAAAAAAAATATAAAAAGTGTAAAAGTGACCGGGCGTCACATGGCGCATAACGCCTGGGGTGGAGAGTTATGACTACACCCTGTTTTGATAAAAAACCATAACTCTGACTGGGCGCCACGTGGCGCATAATGTCTGGGGGTGGAGAGTTATGACTACTCATGGTCTAAGCATCACTTGACAAATGGGCTTGGCCGCAATTATTGTATAACTTTTATCTTTAATTTTATGGTTTTATATTTTATTTTATTAGTTACTTTATATTTTTTTACTTAATTAAATCAAGAATAAATTTATATAACTTACTAAAATGTAAACGATGAATTTGGGTTGAATAATATTCTATCCAATATAACAAGAAAAATATAACCCATAAACGGATTATTGCGAACTCACTTAGCCATAATCACAACTTTGGTTAGGTTATATAGACCATGACTCGCTACAATTAGAGATGGACTCGAACTCATAACTAAATAATAAATAAAACCTCCATATTTATCTACTAGTCTAATTAGCTATTAGAGATTAATTATAACTCTTTTAGTTTATTTTTAATTGATTTAATTAGTTGACCCGGTGTAATAACTCGAAACTTGCCCAACTTGAACCACGCTATTACTTGAAATCGACCAAACCCACCTCATTGACTCGAATACAGGAATTAAATCCAACATTAAAGACAACTTTATAAGTTAAATAAAGTTAAAGACAACTTTATAAATAATAAAGAAAATAACATCTATGCTTCAAAATAATAGATTTGTCACTTGTTACTCATACATTAAACCTCACCATTTTTAACAATATTATAATAGTAAAATAATAGTTATCATTCTTAACATTTATGCTTCAAAATTTGTTAATTTATTATTTACTTCATATTTTTTTCAAACATTTGATATTTATAATTATTTTTTACTTTAAAATTGTTTTAAAGACTATTGTACGACGACTGTATCAATGGTGTTTAGCGGGTTTATTGTTTCAAGTATACTGATTATTTATTAAATGTTGTATTTTTAAAAACTACTTGTGTAATACACGAGCCACAAACTAGTACTCAATAAAATAAAAACTAATACATGTTGTTTGGATCCATGGACAAGAGATTTTTTTAGAAACAATTGTGTAATATTAAAAAGGGTTTTATGGGTCAGAGGTTTGAAAATTTTTTAAGTGGGCAAAAAGTTTGTAAAAAAATAGTATTGTAAATTTTTTTTTAATTGAAAATAATTTAGTTTGAAAGATCCACTCTAAATCTCTAATTAATCAAACTTTAAAAGCCAATTCTCCATAGCTATGTGACATTGGTCACCCACTCACCCATCTTTCCTCACGTCTTGATGACTTGGCTTGTGCCATGATAGAAGAGCTTGATGGTGGGGTGATCAGTGCCACCTTGGATGGTCACTCGATGGTTTAGCTCTAATATATAAAAAATATATTTTGTTTTTCATTTAAATTATTGTGAATTTTATTTTATTTTATAATTTAAAGAAATTAAATTTATTTAGTTTACAATAAATTAAAATTTTTAATATTGACCGGTTACTGTGAGAAATATTATAGGAAACTTTTCAAAAGTCATTTCGTAATTCATCATTAAATTCATGTTGGTAATTTTTGATAAATATACGAAATTTGGTTGCCAATGATTTGCCTGTATTGTGACAGTAGTATTTTATAATCTAAATTACCCACGGCCTTATCTCCAATGGAGTATCATCAACCGATTTTCATAGGTAACTACATTCATTAAGACAAAAGGGCCGTTTTCAACGGGCATTACCTTCGGTGATAATCATCCATTTTGTAGTAGGAAGAAAATTGAAAACCCTTAAACTCTAACGTATTAAATTGATGAGCCCGGTTATTAAACGAGTTAATGGATCCAAACATGTTATCAGAAGATCTCCCATGAATTAACATGTTTCTTTAGAATCATATGATTTAAACATGATTGAGTCCATAAAAGAATTTCTAATGAAGAAGATCCGAACAACAAGAAACAAAATTAGGGGAGATGAAATGGGAAGCTTTATGAATTAGTTATTAATTAAAGATGCATTATAATAAAAGGGAAAAGCCCCTTTAAGGTCAAAAAAGAGTATATTTCTATTAGCATAGCCACACAAAAGTAGTTTTCCATATGCTCCATATGGATGTGGGTAACACCTCGCATTTGCATGGCGTCTTTTTTTCAACTAATTAACTTTTGGAAAGAAAAAAATTTGCATTAAAAGGAGAGACCAACAACACTTGCCTTTTCTCTTTCTTACTTTCCTTTTTCTGTTTTTGTAGAAAACTACACTCAATAAGGCTAAACGTAGTGGGCGAGAAAATGGGCGATTTTTTGGAGGAACACCCCCCCTCGGCGATAATTGGGCGAAAAGGGGCGAGGGCGGCATATATTTGTCGCTGCGAAGTTGGAAAGAAAATAATATAATAATAATAATGCCGTTACCCAACGGCTATATATAAAAAAAATTATTTAAAAACTTAATATATATATATATATATCAAACTTTATCTAACCATTTTCACCTTATCATACACAAACACAAGCATAAAAATACCAATCATTTTTATTATTTTCATACTTCTTCAAACTCAATGAGTTCCCCGGATTCCATGAACTCTGCTGAGATTTTGGATCAATTAATAAACGAGAGTCGAAGAATTCATCAGATTCACCGACAAGTGGCGGAAGAGCATTTAGAGGTCACGAACGGGGTTCGGGCCATCGTCAATAACATGGTGTCCGGCTCTGCTCCATCTACGGCACCACGTAGACGGTCATATATCATTCGGGATCGTACGCAAGCGAACGCTCGTTTGATGAAGGACTACTTCGACGACTCACCTACATTTAACGACGCTATGTTTCGACGTCGTTTTCGGATGTCCAAGCGTTTATTTTTGCGCATCGTTGGAGATATGGAGCGGGAGTATGAGTATTTTCAACAGAAACCCGATGCAAGAGGATATTTAGGATTCTCCGCCATCCAAAAGTGTACTTCGGATATACGCATCCTCGCATACGGTAACACGACCGATATCAATGACGAGTATTTAAAGATGGCTGAGAAAACAACGAGAGATGCGTTAGAGAATTTTTGCATCGGTAATATTTAAATTGTTTGTATTAACTATTGTTTTTAATATAAATATTGTTTAATAATTTATTTGTATAGGGATAATACAATTATACTCTCGTCGTTATCTGAGGATTCCTACTTCAAACGACCTGACTCGCATATATGATGTACACGAAAGCAAACATTCTTTTCCAGGCATGATCGGGAGTATAGATTGCATGCATTAGGAGTGGGTCAACTGTCCAACCGCATGGCGAGGTCAATACACTCGTGGTGACCATGGAGTGCCAACGGTTAGTCTTCTAGCCATTTGTTCACACGACCTCTGGATTTGGTCAGCCTTCTTCTGCTCAGTCGGGTCCAACAACGACATAAACGTTCTCAACGCGTCACCCGTGTTAGAGTATTACATCAGTCGTAGCATACCGGTCTTACCGTTTTATGCCAACGATACCTTCTATAGTCACGGATAATATTTGGGAGATGGGATATATCCAGAGTACTCGATCATCGTCAAGACGTATCAAGACCCTATCGAAGAAAAAAGAGATTATTTTAAGAAGAAGCAAGAGTCCGCGAGAAAGGATATCGAGAGGTGTTTCGGGGTTCTAAAAAAACGTTGGCATTATGTGAAAAACCCTTGTCGTGTATGGACGTTGGCAAAAACGAGCGATGCCATGTATACGTATATCATATTGCATAATATGATTTTAGAAGACGAGGGAAAAGCAATATGTTAACACTATATACCAGGAAGCGTTCCAGAACAGTTCCCTGAACCAACCCAAGACCAACGAACGTATAACATTCAGCAGCTCACATCAAGTGATATACATAACCAACTGAAAGCGGATTTGGTTCAACACGTGTGGGATAATCGTCCCGTTGAGGAGGACGAAGACGAGTACGAGGACGAAGACAAAGACGAGGAAGAGGACTATGACGACGACGGGGACGAAGACGAATAGATTAGTTTTTTTATGTATATTTATATTTCGGTGTTTTTTTTATTATAATTTATTTTTATTATTCGTGTATTTTTTTAGTTATGTTTTTTTTATTTCTTTTTAATTTTAATGCATTTTAATTTAATTATTTAAATAAATTGGTTTTTATTTAATTAGTTTAATTATAAAAAGAAAATAATAAAAAACACACTGTGGCCCCAACTTGTAGCCCTTACACCATTACACCTAAAAAATAATTTCCACTCCATGCTGATTGGGCGCCGCGTGTCACAATTCGCCCCCCATTGTAGCCCCTCCACTACACATAGCCTAAGTGAGACTTCAGAACAAGTATTATGGTTGACAAGATGGTTGTTCACATGCCGAATTGAACCAAGCAGGACTTGTGCCGTGTTTTTTGATCATTGCTCGGCTCGTTTACAAACTAAGCCATAATCGGACAAGCATTTTTCGATCAAACATCGAGCAAATTTTGGGCATCATGTAATTTGGACAGTTCTATTGTGATTAATAAGGCTGTGAAGTGTGACAAAAAAATTGAGAGTGGACAGGAGGGCTGAAAGCCGAGTTAGGTAAATTATTAATGAATTAATGAAGCTAGGGTTTTGAGTTTTTAGAACTTAGACAATGGGGGTGGGGGGGCTTGTTACTTTATAATATTGAACCAATTTTATTATATAGAAATTAGATCGTGACTCAATGTATTTGTATATATGTATAATTATAATCATAAAAATAGTTTGAGCCACACGAGTGAGTGTACCAAGTTGCACGCATTTGGCTCGTTTACTAACCATATTGATCAACCCAAAATCAAACAAGCATTTTTTGAGTGTCAAGCAACTTGAACAACCCTAGTTGACAACCTTAATAACTACATACATAGTGTGCTTCAATAAAAATGATAAAACCTTGGGATTATACCCTAGTACCAAGCTTTGCTTGATTGGACACCCCTAATTGACAACCTCCGATTTATTAGGTAAAAAGATGTTGATTAACTGAGGGCCCACGTACTCCTATCGTGGATAAAACATGCAGATTTGAAATAAAGGTTAGTAGGTGTGTAAATTAGATAAACAAGTACATAATCGAAAATGATTAAGTTGAAGAAAGAAAAATTGGTTTGCAGCTCTCTCCATCATTTAATTTAATTTTATCTTCAGTTGTGAAGCTTTTTTTAAAAAACAATAGCAAATGTTCATGACTTATTAGTCTAATAGTATGATGTTCGACTGTTTATTGTGAGTGTAAGATTATGTTTTCAAATCTTTACAATTACATAATATGAACTTTGATGTAAAGAAAAAGAAAAATAAAACATAATACGTGCACCATCACTACTACATTTTTAAAGAATAAATAGTATATTAAAATCACATAACACTCTAGTTAATGAAGCTTTAGACAAAAAAATTTATAATAAAAGTTGGCTCATACTTTTTTTAACATATTTTTTATATGTTTTTTTTTTATTTTAAGGCATTTTTCTTAGCTAAAACATTTTATTTTTTATTTAAAACAAACATCATTTATTCAGATCAATTGTGCACTTCGCCACCACAAGTTTATTTGATGTTAGTTATTTATTAAATACATCTATATGTTTATAAATATATTACTTTTACTTATTTCTTATTTTATTCCATCAAACGTAATAAATCATCAGCTTCACAAAGTTTAGTTTCCACAATATATCTAAAAGGTTAAAATTTAATATTATTATTTATATATATATATATATATATATCTCAAATCTAAGTAAGATGATACGTGATTTAAATGAAAAAAGAATAGGGTGTTTGAAGTTGGGACTGAGGGATTTAAGAGGGTGATCTTCGTATTATGGGAATGAAGATGAACTTGTGAGCCATCGGGCCGTCAGTGATCCACATTAGCCATTCAAAAAATATATAATATAAGAAAAGATGATTACTCAATGATTTCTAGTTCATATTTTTAATGCAGATGTACAAGAAACACATTATGGGCTCACAGATGTATACAAAGGAATGAAAGCTGGGCTAATAAGTAATTGGGCTCAGTTGCTTCTAAATGGGTTTGAACTTTGAAGTGCTAGCTACTTAGCTAGTCGAATAAAGGAAAACAGCATGTCACAAAAAAAAATAGAGTTGTAACGAATTGGCAGGAGGCGATGAGGCATCCGCCTTGGCTGCGAAAGTTTTGTATGGGATTCGTATGTTTGTGATTTGGAAATTTGAGGGCTGCTCCGCACTCGAGTCAAGAACATCCAAGATTCAACATGAAGATGACTTTGACGTGATCATCTCTGGGCCTAGAGTTTGTGTTAGTATTTGTTTTTGGATTTAGATTCTGATTTCTGATTTAATCATTCGGCTAAGAGTCTTTATGTTTATTATTGGCTGAATGGTCTTGAGTTATTATTAAGTGCATTTAATTTAATAAGTTATTCGGATAGGATTGAGTTTGTTCGTCATTGATTCTTTTATCCTTAACCATTGAATTTGATCGTGTTCTACTTAACACTGATAATTAATTAGTTTCATATCAGTTATGTCAATCATTCGGTTTTGACTGGTTAACTGAATCATTTTTAATTCTTTTACAATGCTGACAAGAAGAAAGGAATATAAGATTATGAGGAACTCGATGATTCATCGTAACAAGATTTTGAGTGGGTTGAGATATTTATAAAGTTAAGTTCAGAAGCATACAAAAGCCCGTCTAGCTCAGTTGGTAGAGCGCAAGGCTCTTAACCTTGTGGTCGTGGGTTCAAGTCCCACGGTGGGCGTTTTAATTTTAACAGGTTAAATCAAACATAACTGGAGACCGGTCCCAATCCTGAAAGTCACAAATTTTATTAGTGTTAATGGCAATAAAAATACATAGGGATGAGACCGGTCCCAATCCTGAAAGTCACAAATTTTATTAGTGTTAATGGCAATAAAAATACATAGGTAAAAAAATCAAAAAATACTGGTGCCGATACTGAAACTCAAAACTTTGGTACCGATTCAGTATCGGTACCATTACCGAATTTGCTCATACCTAAGAATACATGCCATTAGTTTCCTAAACAGTAGCAATGTGTGACATCAGTAGGAACCTAAGAAATAACAACGGCTCAGTATGAACCCTACGTCACTTTAGAGTAGCAACCGAGCTTGTCAGTGGTAACTTGTAGAGGTGTTAATCGGATCGGATAACTGATTATTCGGTTTGGATTCGAAATTTTTATAACCCTATCCGAAATCCGATCCGAATTAGGGGTGTTCCTATCCGATTTGAATTGATATCGGATGGATTCATATCCAAAAAAATCCGAATAACCCGAAATTAGCCATGTAACAAACATTTACACAAACGTCTAATCAAAATAAAAATACAAAACTGGAAAATTATAACAAAACGTACGCAAACAAAAGTCAAACTTCTAACAAAAGTTTAATTAAATCCTTGATCCATCTTAATTCTGAAAATTAAAAACAGTTCACCAATAAAGCCAAACTTCAATATTTAAGACTCATGTTATTTATTCGGATTATTCAGATATCCGAATAATCAGAACTATCTGATTATTATTTAAATCCCAATCTGAATCCGAATTAGTTATTCAGATATTCAGATCTATCCGATCCGAATAAGAATTTAGATCGGATTATTTCTGATTCGGTTTCGTTTTTTTTTCGGATTTCCTGAACACCCCTAGTAATTCGTGTTCGCTATCAATACCAACTTCAAAAAAAAAACATCTGAAGAACCATTATGCCACACTACATCCATAATCATAAAGTGCACGCACATGCGCGAAAGGGGTTATCTGACAACAATGAACGCTATGGTTTGCATGTGTGCCACAAGCACATCCATTGTGAATAATGGGCTACCAAATGCATATAAGAATTATGGAAAAGGCGAATCAAGTGTTCAAATAACTTCTCCAATACAAATACATAAAACACGTTTAATCTCTATCGTATCATACTTCATGCATTTATAGAAACACTAAGGATCGTCACTGACAAGCCCTAAAACTCGAGGGCCAGGGCAAAGAATGAGACTCTAAACTATAAACTCACTAACTCCTATCTAAAAAGTCAATAGTATGAGGATAGTTATGATACCAATAAAAGTATAGTAGAAAAATGATCTGATTTAAATACTTAGATGAATCATGAAGCTATGCTATCATTGTTGGTGTTAAATCAAAAGGGATTTTTGTTCTTTAAATATTAAAAAGAACATAATATAACTGTTAGCATGGGGTCTAATAAGAATTATGCTCATGAAGTTGGTCAAGTAGGGCCTTATATCAATTTTAGTTCAGTTATAAGACGTAAAATTTAGTGGGTGCCTGCACTTGATGGTGAAATGTTCTACCAATTGAGCTAGCTTCATATTTTTTTTAACTATAAGAGTTTGTATATTATCTATATAAATGCACAAACTTATAATGGCCTCCGAAAAAGGTTGGTCCGTCGGCCACTCTGCCCACCCATGGTTCATCAATCCTATATTCTTCAAAAACATCTTTACATTTCTGCATGATCAACATATTTTTACATTTATTCCATAACCAAACTATTTACTTTTTTTTTCTTGTTATGTATGATCTAAAATACTTAAACATATTAAAAAAATATGTGTTATCGTGTTATAAAATTATAAATTTAACACATTAAATATAGCATACATAAAAATATGCTACGAGTGTAGGAATAATATAATGCCAAGGAGAAAAAATCACATCCGTGGACTGTGGACTTGAGACTAGGGGTGCAAACGAGCCGAGCTGTTCGCGAGCTACTTGAGATCGGCTCGTTAAAAAGCTCGAACGAGCCGAGCTTAATCGAGCCCGAGCCCGAGCTCAAGCTTAAAAGTAATTTCGTTTAATAAACGAGCCCAAGCCTGAGCATCACTTATCGAGCTCGAGCCGGCTCGCGAGCCTAAACGATCCTGCCATTTATATATATTTTTAAATATATATTTAATAATTATTAATATATATATATATATATCATGTAATAAAAATAAAAAAAATTAAGTAAATAATATATATTATTTTATACAAAAATTTATAATCGAAAAAATATATAAAAATAATTATATTATTTGATAAATAACTTATAAAAGCTAAACGAGCCGAGCTCGAGATTGAAAAATCTACTCACGAGCCGAGCTCGAGCTCGAGCTCTATATAAATTAAACGAGCCGTGTTTGAGCCTGGTCGAGCTCGGGCTCGGCTCATTTGCACCCTACTTGAACATCTGAAATAAAGTCAAAGGGTGCGGCTAAAATCAAGTATGCGTGAGCCATGAAGGTGGGTCATGATTTAGGGTCCAATAATGGAGCTAGCTGGCTTCATGGGTTGATGAATGTATAGAAGACATTAACCAAAATCAATAATTTGGAAGGGTTGGTCCATTGTGTCATCAACCTAGTTTGGTTGAAACAATCCAGTAGGGCCGACCAAAATTGACATGGGCCAGATGTTGATTGTGGGCTCATCTTGGAATAATTTCTTAGTCGCAAATAGAGCCCACCAAAAGTGAAGGACTTTTCGGCTACTAGTTATTTCAGCTGTTACTATGCCATCAACTCAATAAAAGTAAAGTTCTATTGAAGTTTACTTTAAAATAAAAATAAAAATCAAGTGGCAAGTGTGTGATGTGAAAATTCCACGTCTCCATCATTAAGTGGGACACGCCGAAGGCGGATAATGAGCAATTATGGCATTGAGGAGAAAATGAGTTTATTTGACAAACATTCGAACCAAGCCTAGTTCGGTGGCCCGGAATCAACAACAGGATATTTGCCATTGTGTTTTATACAAACATAAGCACAAAGTGATGTCCGCCTAAATTGTTCTATGATGCCGGACTATGACATGAATAGATAAGGTACATAGGAAATTGCTGTTAATGTCTTCCAAATTGATAATTCCATTAATTTTCAACGTTAATTCAGGGTATAAACGCCTTAAGCATTTGTTATTTTCTTTATATTTTTTTACTTCTCATTAATTCACTTCACCATTTAATCATCTTTCAAACCCTAACATAAGGCTTCTTCATTCGACGTCTCAAGCACTCTGACAACCATCACCATTATCACTCCGGCAACACCGCCACCTGTCACCACGCCACCACTACCTTAAAATCGTCATCAACTCTTGATAAATCATAACTCCTTTTTTTTCAAATCACCCAACACTCGTACTTGAGAGCTAAGATAATGCCACTACCCTCTAAATCAATTAACAACCTTTGGCCACTACTTTCTTCTTCCCAACACTAGATTAGTTGCGAATTGGTTTTTTTTGGTTACCAAGGTCCTAAGATCAATGAGAGGTGTGGTTCGTATGATCGCATCCATGGTTATTATGGACTTGTCTGATTAATTTAACGTGCTCGAGTGTCCGACCGAGTTCTGACCCGTAAGAGTTAACATTTTGGGCAACAAACATATTTCCTTATAACTCGCTTAACTAGTAATAACGAACTGTAACAAAAAGCATTACATTTATATATTTATTTAATATATAAACAAGATATATTTTATTATTTATGCTTAATATAAATTACACACACACATTAAATAAACATAAGGCAGGCTTTTAAACGAGATAGGTTTTATTATTATCATAATCTCATAAGCAATTGAAAAACAATCTTGGATCACACTCCTGTTAGCCGATAATATTCAAACAATATTATGGCTTGATTTAGTAAATATTGTATTAGTTTTAGATGATTGGTATAATATTGTTTGAATATTATCGGCTAACAACTCCAAGGTACACTAGTAGAACCACTCCCACTCAGTTTCTCAGCAGCCACTAGCCACACGCCATCCCTATCGTCATCATTGTATCCTAGCCGCATGGCCCCGTCGTTGTCTTATGTTTCCCTGTTCATGGTCCCATTGTTGCTACCATGTATGCACCACCGCTTCCGCCTACGAGCCACCACCACTAGCCCGTTCATTCAGTTCACCAACCAGTATCGCTTGTTGAACCTCGGTGTCTCGATCGGCTAATCACTAACCACGAAGGTATGTCTATCTCATCGATTTAATTAGATAGATTGCGTTTTTTATTCTATATTCGTGTCATATATAACCGTGATCTTATCGGATTTGTTTTTGTGTTGATTACTCGTTTAATCTGCTGCGTATATAGGTTAATTGGCTCAGGTTGATTAATTAACTAATTATTATCGAACCAGGTTTTTGATAACTAAATTTTTGACTAACCATTGGAACCCAACAAGTTTAATGCCCCTCATATATGCAAATGTCGGTGATGTGTATAAAATTATACATCTTTTTAGCATCAAATAATCTCTAAAAACTGCACTTCCATCAAATAATATAGCTCAAATAGCTACTTATCATGTTAAAATGTATTTTCAGGTAAACCCAAGCCTCAAAGGAACGAAAAGCCAAATAAAAATCAAATAAAACCCAAGAAAACACTTAAACACGCCCCCATGCTTTCCTGTGCAAGAAAAGACAAAAAACTGCAAGAAAAAGACAAAATGTTGCAAGAAAAGGACAAAATACTGCAAGAAAAAGACAAAATACTTGACAGATGGACACGGGGCCGTGCCCCAGCAAGCATGGGGCCGTGGTCACCTTTCAGAAAACACGGGGCCGTGCCTCATGAAGCACGCCCCCGTGGTGAGTCATCGTGTACGATCTGACAGAGCATTTAATGCGACTGGCCACCTGGACACGGGGGCGTGCCTCCTAAGGCACGGGGTCATGCCTGGTTGCCCAGACAGCCTATAAATAGAGGAGCATGTTGCACTCATTTGGTGTGCTTAAAGAAAACATTCTATATGAGTTTCACTTATAAGAACACCCACATTGCACTCTTATTGAAGATATTGTGGAGAGTTTGAAGGTTTGGAGGTCATCATCATTATCATCCATCACCATTGAAGAAGGGAGATTCATCCACATTTGGTTAGATTGTTCTAGTTTGATCATGTGTTTGTTATCTTCATATCTTTTAATGTTCATAACCATGCTCATTATGAGCTAAACTCCATTTACCATCTAATTTCTATGGAGAAGCTTTGTTTTACTTGATGATTATGTTGAACATGTGATTTAGTTTGATAACGTACATGGTTATTTCCTTTGATGAAGAAATGTTTTATCAAGTTAACTCAATACATCAAGGTTGATGATTAATAATCATTCATGTTCTTGGAGACTAGAAATGGTAAAAAGAATATCTTGATAACTTATTCAAGATAAAACGTGGATCCTTATATTGTACTTAGAAATGATGAGATATAATTCTGATATACTTCTCTAGTTTTGATAATTCGGAAATAACATCGTTAACAAGATTGTTTAGGTTATCATGCTAGTTAAAGAAATCATATGTTAATGGAATGTGTAATTATAACATAATTAAATCAACCAATGGGAGGTTGTGTGAGTTAACTACAATCACCCGAAGTTGTTAGAATTGGTATTTGAGAAATTGAAGTCAATCCTAATCTTTCTACTTTTCTAAACTACTTGTCTACTTAAATTGACATTCTCGTGGTAGTATGAGATTAAGCAAGGATGGACTTAAAAATACACATGCTACTTTCTTTTATGTCATATAATATGTTAACTTATAAATGAGGGACTATACTATCATATATTATTAGGACAAATTTATCACATGTTTACTTAATAATCATCAAGAAAGAATGGAGTGGATTCTTGATCTTAGATTATAACCTTCATATGGTTGATTTAATCATTTAGAATTTCTTTTCTTGTCACCTATACATTATATATAAGTATTTTTATTAAAGTTTAAAAAATCAACCTAAAAATGATTAAAACCCTCCGACAGAACTAAAACGAGGATTTATTATTAGGAACATTTGTGTCCAAAGATCGATACTTGGTTCTTACCAATACTATTCTACATATACGATAGGTACACTTGCCTATTTTGTGTGTGTTCAGTCTTAGTAGAAATCACTTTTATAAATTTAAAACACGATCTTGTGCGAAAGCTAAATCTCTCTCTTTTATATTTTACCACACCGCAGGCACACATCAGTCGGTTTTTGTCACTCCCCGACTTAGAACATAGAAGTGTGCCTACCGGTTGGTATATGTTTTGTAAATTTATCAGAGTATAACGTTTATTTTAGCGGAAGACTTTTATATTAAAATATTATATAAATTGAAAACTTCTCTATAATTAAACAGTCGAGCAATAGTTTACAAAAGATTATTTTAATAGTACAAGGATTTCATTTGTAACAAAATTGAGCCATCTGGGAACACGCTTAACTATCATTCAGTATAGCTCCTAATCCTCGCATTTACCTGAAATTTTTAGAAAATACGTCTATCATATGCTGGTGAAACGGTAACAAAATCTATAAAAATTAATAATCTTTTATTGAATACAAAGTTAGTTTTCTATACAACTCAATGGAGATATCTGATTTATTTTCCCCAGGTTGTTACAATTGTCCTACACACAATATTCAAAGGTTCCTCGGGATTTGCGCCCATTGGAGAACTGGTTGAGACTGATATACAGCATGCTTGCTAGTTAGTAATGTATGAATCCAGATACATGTGTAATTGGTTCGAGTGTTTTTATTTAATGTTTTAGAGATCACGTAATCGCATATAAACATTTTACAACTCTTTAAGACAAATAACCCGTTTATCTTACAAAGTAAAATATGTTTAACTGTTTGTAAAGGTTTAATGTATTCACCCTGTACTGTTCTATTGGGTAACTGATTTAGTAAAAATTTTTGGTTGTAGGATCTTTAACCTATAATAAATAGGTTTACATAAATAATCGGATCGTATTTTGATCAAACGACAGATCATACCGGCCTGGTTTTTTTGTTTCAAACCTCGTTTATAAAGCCTAGTTTGGTTTATAGATTACAACATTTTAAATAAAATATTATAATTTTTGTTGAGACAAACCATGAAGATGAGACGGTCCTATGATCTGGTCTTTGATTGAACCTTAGTTGTGACAGGGTGTAAGTAAGTTTAGATAGTCCATTTTAATGAAATGGACTGTGTCGCAGTGAGACGGCCAGTATAAGCTTGTGACAGGTTGTCTACCTTTTGACTTTAACCTGTATGAAAATATTTTATGACGAACTGTATGAAGGGTTAGGCGGTCCATCTAAGCTTTATGTTTGGCTCGATTCTGTTAAAAATCGTTTAAATCATGCTTCCAATATTCTCTTACATGTTCTATGACTCTAAACATGCTTGCAACTACTTATGCAACTTTTGTAACTCATCTTTACCGAGTTTTGATCTATTATAGCTCGATCATGGCTTAAACGAATGAAATAAGAACTTAAACGAGTTCTAGATGCACTATACCTTACTTTTAAGCTACAACAGAACCTAGGATGAAATTGACAACTCTTCTATAGCTACTGGAACACTTGATCAACTCTTTCACAGTAATTGCACTTGGTCAAAAGCATATCTTCTTGCTTGTTCTTGCTCTTAATCATTTAAAACACTAGTTTGGCTTGATTTTGGCGTAGGGAATGATAATTAGAGGTTGTGAAATTACCTATATTTATAGGCCCATGCATGAGGATGAGTCATCAATCGAGTTATGACACTTTAGGTATCAAATTTCAACACGTCTTGCTGACAAAGCAATTATACAGACCGTTTTAATGATGACATAGTCCGTCTTATTACTAACTTTGAGGTTTAGACTGGATTAGACAACCCTATCTCAAAACAACAGGCCCGTGAGATGGTTCGGCTTAAAAGGTAACTTAACATCCAAGTCATACTTTATGATGACAGTCTCATTGATTAAACGGTTTGTCTAATTTGAAATTGCCTATTTACATATTAGATCCTAGGCATAAGCTTAGCATAAAGATAAGTTAGCCCTTCAACTTTTAAAGTTGGCAATTTTAACACCAAAGTTTTAGGGATGTTACAGTTTTTGGCGACACAAGGCTAAGACACTAGCGACATGCTGCAACATCTTAATTCATGACATCAGATGGCGATTCAAACCCACACCTAGCATCTCGACTCACGTCAATAGTGATTCACATTTGAGCAAACCAAAGCTCTAGGCCCTTAATTTTGCCGCCTCTTGAATCAATAAATCGAGATGATTAAAGGTTATGGGCAAACCAATGGGTTGTAAAAAACTAATGGTGGCCATGGCTATACCAAGAACCCAAGACAATGTTTGATTATGGTGGTGGTGGTTAGCGGCTAGAAGAGGATTTGGGGTTGGGGGTGCGTTTGAGAGAGGGACACATAGAAAGACTGTTCGGGTGACATGAACAACAATTAGGAACCTCAAGGGTCCAGGTGCTAAAATAAACCTTTTTGACGAAAAGCTCAAAAGTTTCCAAGCCTTAGGGACTCATAATTAAACTATGACTCCCATTTTCACAACCATCAAAGAGTTGACTCACTCAACAACACCATCGAAGAGTAAGGGTATGTTTGGCATGAAGCTTTTAGGAGCTACAAGCTTTAATCTTTTAAGAAAAAGCTCATACTCAATTAAAATCCTTGTTTGGTTCAAGGAGCTTGAAGCTTTTAGGTCAGAAGAAAAAGCTTAAAGCTTAAAGCTTCTACTAGTAGCGTTTAGAAAGAGCTACAAGCTTTTAGTATGTTAATTTACTGAAATAACCTTCCAAAATAAATATATTTACTATTTTTGTTTATAGTTATGCCCATTTTAGTAATTTTATACATTTTATTAAAAGCTCCAGCTACTCTGCCAAACATCTAAATATATCTAAAAAGCTACAGCTACCAGCTTCCAGCTACAGCTTCCAGCCATCAGTTTCTAGCCACCAGCTACAACTACCAGCTAGTTTTGCCAAACATACCCCAAACCACCACTATAAATCATGTTTCGAATCCTGAGTCCTCAAAAATCTCAAATCTTAACCATCATACCACCATGCTCTATTTACAATTATGTACTTTTATTAAATAAAAATCCAATATATTCTAGTCAACAACATTAAATACCTATATTGCATACTTTACCGAATACATACAACAGTTTTGATAACTTTAAAAAATTCTTGACGATAAGGCTGAGGGGTGTGGGGCGCTAACCGGGGCGCTAGAGCCTCTCCGCTCGCGCCCCGGTGCGCTAACCCCACACCACCGGGGCGCGAGCAGGGGCGCGAGCGCGGAAATCCAGGCAGGCGTGAGGCTGGTCGCGGGAGAAGAGAGATAAAAGGTGTCTTGGAGTTCGAAAAAGAGCCGTTGAGGGGTGTGGAATTAATTAAAAAATATATATTAGCTGGAGCCCCTCCACACCAGGGCCAGGGGCTCCAACGGGGACTCCAACACCCCCCTTATCCAGTTTCTCTCTCTGCCACACGTCATAATATTATTGGCTGGAGCCCCCACTAGAGCCCCCCACACCCCTTAGCCTAATAATATCTAAACAGCTAATTTAGTCAAGTTGGCATTTAATGGTAGAAAAATCCCATCCGAAATGAAATGAAAAGCAGAGATGTATAGTATTAACAAGGGACAAGAAAGACATTAAGGGGTGCTTGGCGTGATCAAGAAAGAAACAACCCATCCATCTTCAACAGTTGATCGGTTCGGCTTGCATTGGGACAAACAAACACCATATATATACTCTCTCTCTCTCTCTCTCTCTCTCTCTCTCTCTCTCTTCTTTTCTTTTTACAATTACACCCACAATTTCTTCTTTGATTCTCACCCTCAAAACCCCCCCTTTGCTTTTCAAAAGGGGTATCAATTTGCTTCAAGAATCAGAAACCCAATTCATTCATTGGTTTGCTTCAAGAATAAAGATAAGGGTTTTGTTCCTTTGGTTCCGATTATCATTATTATTATCTTCTTCTGATTTTGGATCTATTGCCTTCTATTTCATTTCTGGTATGTTTTGATTATTCTTTAATTTCTTTATGGTTTTGTATATTAGGTTTAGATCCGTTGAATTTGAGTGAATTTGACTCTTGGGTTAGTAAAAAAATTGTTTTTTTTATGTGGGTTTCATTTTGTTTTTGCTTTAATTGCGTTAGAAAATTGGGCAAATTGTGTTCATGGGTTGATATAAAGTTTCAAACTTTTTGGTGATATTCGATAATTTTTTACTAATTGATATTGAAGCAAGACAATGTGTGACTGTTGAATGAATTTTGTTAACAATGAAGAGGTTAAGTGTTTTCATGTGGATGCAAATTGTGTTCATGGGTTGAGATAAAGTTTCAAACTTTATGTTAATTTTTGATGTTTTTTGGCTAATGAATGTTGAGGCCAGACAGTGTGTTGCCTGTTTAATGAATTTTGTTACTGATACGAGTTTTGTTTAACAAATATGAAATTTTTAAGGTTTCAAATGCAAGAACAGAGGGGTGCAATGGGTTCGTTTCAAGAAACATTAGGGTTCGAACATGGGTCAACATCGAGTGATGTGGTCAGCTCACCGCCAAACCGGTTACCCGATTATATATTATTAAACCCGACAGCTCAAGAAACTGAACCCGGTTCAAGTTCTGGCTCGACCCAACCGAGCTCGGGTCATATCGAACCAACATGGTCTGTGAAATCTTGTCCCGAACCGCCATCTAGTGTGCTTTCGTTGGGTGATCATGGTTCGTCCAGCTCATCATTTCCCAACCCGTTTGGAACGTCTTCTGACCCGTTTGAGTTAGAGGCCCGTCACATGTCACGTAAACGAAAAGCGGTTGAATTAAGCATTGGCCAATCTTCTTCTGGGGTTGGAAGTTTGAGTTCGGACCCCACTATTCCTAGACTTGGATTGAGTATCGGTGACCCGGTTATGGAAGCTGCTCACCGAGATGCTAATTTGAGGATTGGTTCTTCGGGTCTTGTTGACCCGTTAGTGGGTGATAATAATAATAATATCCCTGTTGAGAATTCATCAACTCATACAGGCCAGCCTGTTTTGCGGGTCCCAGGTTTGAGACGAAATTTTCAATCGACATCGAGATGGAGTCGGGGTACTAGCTCGAGAGTAGCAAGATCACCGAATCTTTTAATGTCGGGTGATCGAAATGAACCTGATTCGATTTCCAATCATTGGTTATTCACGCCACCAAGCGATTGGAATTCAAACGGTGACGATGGCGGAAACGCAAATAATAATGGAAATGGTGTTGCTGCGAGTTCTCGACCCGGGCCGAGTTCCGGTTCAACACCAAGTCAACATCCTCGAAGGCTATCGGCGTTTCTTAGGCGGTCATTGTTGTCGACTGCTGATCTGGATGGTGGTGGAGGGCAGAATGGTATTTTTCCAAGAATTCCTCCGGGTTTAAGTGGTTCGTCTTCGTCATCTTCTTCTTCTTCCCAAGATGTTGGAGGTCTGCCAGGTCAACAGCAATCACTATCGAGATCTTCTTTGTTGCTTGGTAGACAGCTCGAGGGTGCTTTTGCTTTCCCGTTTCATTCACGGACCATGACACCTGGCAGTGAAGGAAGAGGCCGACTCGTTTCAGAGGTTTGATCTTTAATCATATAAATAATGACTATTAGGAAATATATTTATTTAATATTGAATTAAAGTCAAACAAGCTTGAGTTTAGATATATAGCTCTAAATGAGCTGAGCTCAAGCTCATAAGTTAAACGAGTAAGACTTAAGCTCTTAAGTTAAATGAGCCGAGCTTGAGCTTTCAACATAAATGAGCCGAGCTCGAGCTTTTAACATAAACGAGCCGAGCGCGAGCTCTTGTAAGTTAAAAGAGGCAATCCGAGCTCGTCTAGGCTTGAGCTCGGCTCGTTTAACTTACAAGAGCTTGATACCGGTTCGTTTAAGCTTTATATTTAAAGCTCGAGCTCGGCTCGTTTAATATTTAACACTTTATTTATGACATTTATAATTCGAGTTATATAACTTTTTTATATAACATAACATTTATTGTGATTTTTATCATAGTTTTATATATAACAATAATCATTATGAAAGTATATATGTAAGATATCAAGTAATAATATATGTAAATAATAGGCTAGGGTTTTTTAAGATCATGGTTTTGTTTTTTAATACTTTTGTTTGGTGCAGATTCGTAATGTATTGGATCTCATGCGCAGGGGTGAACCGTTGAGATTTGAGGTTAGCTTTTAATAAAAGTAGTTTCATTTTAAAATGTTGAGAATAAAGATGATTAAAAGACTTTTGTGTTGTTGCAGGATCTTATGGTCTTAGATCAATCGGTGTTCCTTGGTGTTGCAGATATACATGATAGGCATAGAGATATGAGGCTTGATATAGATAATATGTCATATGAGGTAAAATTTTATTTCTTTATATTTTTATAAAAATAAAATATGCGTCTTTTAATTTAATCATAATTTGAACTTGGGGTTCACAGGAGCTATTGGCATTGGAAGAACGCATAGGAAACGTGAATACGGGTTTGACCGAAGAAACAATATTAAAGCATATCGTGCAGAAAAAGTATGTGGTTGAAACGGGCCAGCCTGCTGCAGAACCTTGCTGCATATGTCAGGTAAATAATTAAGGTCAGGGTGTGAATTTCATGATACGGCAATGACATGATACAATATTCACTGGTTTGGATTAGTTTTGGGTCAAACCTGTGGATACTTTAGCTATCAGGCCGTGTTCGGGTTGACCGATGCGGGTTCACATGTGGAACCATTTAACCTTTTATTGTTTATAAGTTATTCTGAAACAAAGTTAGTGTAGACAAAGTTAGTTACACGGATATTGTATACTATTGGGGTAACACACATGGCCCTTGACATTTACAAATGTTAAAATGTTAAAAAAAAGCATGAAGTTTTTGTAAAATGACTAGAATACTTTTATTAATAAAAACAAATAATAATTAGTAACTTTTATTTCTTTTGTATTTCTTAAGTTAATTATTTTATTTATTAAAGGGAGAACCGTGGTTTGATCAAATCTGCGGTTTTAATTCAACAGTTCAAATAAACCCCAGCCCTAGTTCCGAAATCCCATTTTCATCTTTGTCGTGGAAGAAAAAGTACAAAATTTCCCCTAACGTGAGGGGCACGCTAATGGATCTAACAACCAGAGTTAACAGGGTTAGTGGAGTCGGGTTTAATTGCAAGTGAAAACAAAACTATTAGATGAAAACAACAAATTTGAAACTATTGGACTAAAACTGCAGATTTGGACCAACCACAAGGACGCAAACCACAGTTCTCTCTTTATTAAATTTCGTTTTGTGTTAAATATATGTGCCTTGTAGTTGGAATTTTTATTTTTTAATGCTAAAAGGTGTAATAGTCTTTTCACGAAAAATTAACTGAAAAGTTAACGGTCATTCACTATAAGGAACATGTGTGGAAATTTTTCAAAAAGGTTACCCCACCCTCCAATGCATCACAATTCACAAAAGTACCGAACCTTGCAATGTTAACACAAATAGGATGATTGCAAAACAGTTTGGCGAACACTTAGGCGCCCCGTACCTGTGTTGTACAGTTAATCATAAATGTTAGTACAAGGTTATGCTACTTGCCAAAGCGTTTGACGGTAAGTCGGTAACTTGTTTTTTTGCGCCGACTCATCCATTGTCACGTACATGGTGAAGAATTTTAAAAATATTTAATGTGGTTGCCGGATTTATTGGGGACCCTTCATTAACATGTCACATTAACTGGGAAAAGCTTGCATGGGGGTCTTAAACAGTTGATGTGACAAGTCAATGACTAGTCCTCAATTATTTTGGCGAACACTTTATTTATTTAAAAGTCCTCACCAAACGTGTGACAATGAGTGAGTTGTCTAAAAGTTCAAAGTGATCGCGAAGTACTCTTGCGACTGGTACAAGCTCATATTGACATTTTGCAATCACCCCATTTGTGTTAAGATGAAAAGGTTCTTCCCCTTAGTGAGTCTAGGTATCCCTTTATGAAAAAAAGTTATCATGTGTGTTACTCGCAAGCGAACAACGGGGCCCATTCATGTAATTCTTGATACTCGCAGTTCAAAGTTGCAATATTATAAAGGGGCAATTTCATAGAATAGTAACCAAGTTTCAAAAGTGTTCCAATTAGGTCACTCAACTTTAAAAAATGTTCCAATTAGGTCACTCAACTTTCATATTTTATTAAATTAAAGGTTTTAACATGTTTTTTAACGTTTTTATTTTTCGTTTCACATAAGAAATATTTTTATCTTTTTTTGATGTTAACGTTGAGTGGCGACGTGAATTTTATTTTTTATTTTTGAACTTTATTATAATTAACGTTTTCTAATTTTTTTAAAATATAAATACATATATTGCAAATTCTGACCCCCACATCTTACCCTCCATTTCTTTCTTGACAAACAAAAAAATCGGTGAGACTCGATTTGAAGATTTAGTGACCCGATTTGAGAAAATTATGCATGAGTGACCTAATTGGAACACTTTTGAAAGTTGGTTACTATTCTATGAGATATTCCCTATTATTATAAACCACAAAGACCATCCATGTAATTTAGTCTGGAAAATATTATTACGTCAACAGTTAAAGGTTTTGGGTATATTTTGCTAAAACTAAAATAGAAACGAGGATAACGTTTCATGGTTTAAACGTTACTTGTATATTTTTAGGAGGAATACAAGGATGGAGATGATTTGGGAACACTAGACTGTGGGCATGGCTTCCATCACGGTTGCATCAAACAATGGTTGCAACAAAAGAACTTGTGCCCGATTTGTAAGTCGACGGGGTTTGCTACTACAAAAGACGAAACAAGTATGCTTTAAGATTTTAAGGTTTCTCGGATCGCAAGTAAGGTGTTGTATTTGGGGAAATTATTGGCAAATGATATTCTTTGCCTGTTATATTGCTAGAAATTTATTTAAGTTTTTATTTATTGGATTCTTTTTCATGATGAACCGAAGTCAAAGGCATAACTTATGTCAAATTTTCATTTATTTATGCCCATCAACAAGTTTTAAGGTTTTGTAGCCATTTCATATGATCATATTGTAGTTTGCATGGTTTTTTTTTATTTTTATAATTTAATATAAATATAATGAATATGAAAAATGAATCAAGTTATGATGGAATTCAAGGAAATGACTAAAATGTAAAATAAGAATGCATTCAGTGTCAAATAGAGTTTATGTGCAAATTAAAACCTAAAAATGTTATATGCATAGCTTAGGTTTCATGCATAGCTTAATGTGAGTGGGTTGTTTCTCTTAAATCATCTTCAAGAAACAAATAATCTGTTGGATAATTTGTTAAACGAGGCAAGCAAATTTTTCATGTTTAGGTTGTTCCATTGGTATGTTTTGTTTTTACCATTCTTAGAGCATCAATAATGTTGGACCTTTACAAACTTTTACATAAGATTTGAAACATTTGCAAAAAAACTCACTTTCTTTAACACCAAACGCATTAATAAATTATTAAAATTACATTATATAATATGTATGTGTTGCAAAAAACCTCACTTTATTTAACACCAAACCCATCAAAAATTTATCAAAATTATATTATACAATGTGTGTACGTGTGTGTGCGCCTCAGAGCTTGATGCTTTCTGATGAAGCAAAGTCTGTGTTGAGCACTTGAGCCTAAAGGCTTGATGCTATAACACTTGTATCAAAAAAAATGTTTCATAAGAAAGCATCAAAAGAATGTTTGTCCAGCTTGTTTTAAACAAATAGATAGTATCAGTGCTGAAGATTGAGATTTTTATAAATCTTATATATTAAATACGATTTTATAAATTAGATTTAATCTATGAAAAAATAAATGAACTCTAAAAGTTAGTTTCTATATCTGCAAAAGCTATGACAAACACGTGAAGTAATAACTAGTAAAGATCAAGTTTCAAGGAGTGGACTTTAGCATACAATTTTAACAATATGACAAGATAAAGTTTCAAAGACATAACCATATTACTATGTTCACGTATGTGTGTGTGTGTGGTGGGTGGGTTGGGGGGGATTCTTAAAACGAGTGTTACTAAGTTTATGTATTAACAATAAGAGTGTTGTATTTTTTATTTCCCTTGTATCCCCGCTGTAATATTTCCATCATGAAATAAAACTCTCTATTTTCCTTATAATACCTTTGAATGTTTTTTTATTTAGAAGTATTTTTCCTTTAAAAAGAAGAATTATCCAACTACAAACTGTTTCTTTTTACTATACACCGAAAGCAGGAAATGAAGCCTGGTTTTGCTGAATATTGCTGAAGGAGCCAGAAAGGAGTTACCTAAGACTACTTAGGTTTGGTCTGAAACAACCTAGTAAAAAGACTCATGGTGTGACCCGACGGTATCTTGGTCAAAACGACAAAAAGGTATAGAAGCATTTTAGACCCTTTTTCTTTCTATTTTGGAATATTTTTTAAATATTTGAAACTCTTGGTTTTTATAAGGACATTTCTCATAATTAATTTTAATCAAAGATATAAAGTTATACTTAATGTTATATAATAATAATAATAATAATAATAATAATAATAATAATAATAATAATAATAATCTCTGTGTTTAAATTTTGTATGATGTATGTTTAAACAAATTTGTTATAATATAAGGTTTATAAAATTAATAAGTTTCTTAAGCGTAGATATAATCTTTAAATTTTATGGACAATTACTTACTTGAGTTAATAGTCTTAAATCGTTTATATTTTCCGCTTAAGAGCCACACGAAGTTCCTTCACCCCGCGCGGGGGGGGGGGGGGGGGGCTCTTGTAGATGATTTGATATTACATGAATTTGATTTTAATGATTTAATATACTTAAACTTAAATTTTATTAATAATACTTTTACAATTCAGAAAAACTACACAAAGTAAAACCAAAATGTATGTATGTATGTATGTATGTGTGTGTGTATGTACGTATGTTTGTATACCATTTCAGAGGTATCGGCGAAAAAATATGAGCGATTTAAAATTGCCAGTTCAAGTAAGTAATTATCCATAAAATTTAAGATTATATATAAGTTTAAGAAACTTATTAATTTTGTATACCACATATTATAACAAATTTATTTAAACAAGTGTCATACAAAATTTAAACACATATAGATTATTATATAACATTAAGTATAATTCAAAATGATAAAAACAAGTATATATTATGTCTTTGGTTAAAATTGATTATGAGAAATATCCTTTTAAAACCTAAGAGTTTCAAATATTTCAAAATTAATAGGAAAAAGGGTCCAACATGATTCCGTACCTTTTTGTTGTTTTGACCAAGATACTGTCAGGTTACACCAGGAGTCTTTTTACTATGTTGTTTAGACCAAACCTATGTAGTCTTATGTAACTCCTCTTTGGCTTCTTCAACATTATTCAACACAACAGGTTTTGTTTCCTACTTCTGGTGTATGGTAAAAAAGAAACAATTTGTAGTTGGAGAATTCTTCATTTTTAAGGAAAAATACTTCTAAATAGAAAGATCATCAAAAGGCATTACAAGAAAATAAGAGTTTTATTTCATAATGGAAATATTGCGGTGGGAATGTAAAAGAAAGTACATAAAAAAATACAACACACTCTTATTTTTAATATATGAACCTAGAAACACTCCTTTAATATGTTGTTAAAAGATCGATGCATTTACTCTTTCCTCCTTCTTCCTTTTATAGACTCCTTCCTTTTTTAAATAGATTTCACTTCTTGATCTTTTCAATCTTGTTTTCACGTGCAATCATTTTCTTTGAAATTTGCAATTCTCATAACGTTAAAATCTGGTGTTAAAACTTCTCATGAAAACGTGAACATTTCTTGGCTTTTACCCTATTTTGCTTCACATTCATATTTCTATTTTCAAGATATGGGGACTCTAATATTTGGATTTATATGCTCCATACACTCCAACTTTTGGATATATATGTCCTATGTAAGCTCATCTATGTTGATTAAATCGTATAATTTATAAAATCATATTATATATAAATATTATATCTAAGATTTATAATAACCTTAATCTTCAGATGTTTGACTCTATTTTAAAGAATTAATAATCATATTATCCTTTCGCTTAGAGCATATGGACAAACATTCATTCATTTGATGCATTTGTGCTTTTTAATGAAGCAAAGTCTTTGTAGTTATTCCAATCTAGTATTGAGATAATAATATTATAAAATTATTAAAATTACATAATAATATTATATCTGTGTTGTTTTACATAATAGTCTGTACTATTGAGATTTTCTGGACATATATACTTTTTAATGTAATCTGGATAAATAATCGTACCCAAGTAATAAAAAAGTTAAGAATTTCAGTAATCACCACCTTATCAACACTAAGAGCCGAAAAGAAAAAGTACAGTGTTTGATATCTTTTTGCTCACTCAACTATTAGAATTAGAACATAAAAAAGACAATGTGAATGTTTTTCAATATTCAAAACCAAGAGCCCGAATGAAAACAGATCATTAGTTTTCAAAAATTGTATTCTGATATCTTGTTGGTCACACAACTATCAGAATTAGAACATAAAACGTTTTTCAACATAACGAGCCTGAATAAAAAGATGTACGGATCATTAGTTTTAACAAAATGTATTTGATATCTTGTTGCTCACTTTAGATATCTAGTTTTAGAACATAGAAAAAAGCAACTATTACTTCAAATTGAACATATAACATAACCTCCTTGAGCCAAAAAAAACAGATAACAAAAACATGTAAACGTGTGTCAGGTTATCATCTCATGAGACGAAAACAGAATACATGCAAGAAACTGAAACAAATTAGGGATATAGTTAAACTTATCCAAAAATTTCAGACTTGTAGTCACTGCCAGTGAGCCATTAGCATACCCTTTCTCCTTATTCCGTCGAGTAGCTCAGTATCCTTACGTGTGCCCATGATAAGTGTGTTGTAACCTGCAGCAATCGTAATATAAATTTAAAAAGAAATCTTGATCTTAATGTTGGTGTCCCTTTCATGAATTTACGTATTAATCTTGATTAAACAGAATCCAAACTGACCCGTTTGAGATGAAATACAATCTGAACTGATCTGTTTGGAATAAAAGTATAAAACACAACACGAACTGACCCGTTTGAGCTAAAAACGCAATACTAACAGGCCTGTTTGAGATAAAACACAATGTGAACTGACCCGTTTGAGATAAACACAATACAAACCGACTTGTTTGAGATAAAACACAATGCAAATTGAACCGTTTGAGATAAATACCAGTACAAGTTAAAAAATTATAAAACAATTGAAGTTAGAAAACATTGGTTGTTTCAAGCATACCTAGAACCCTTTTCGACCAAACTTGTTGTGCCACATTTATGAGAATCATCAAGCGCTAGATAGGGTTTGCGTGTCTTTCATTGTGGTAGATTCTTTTGAGCATGCGGTTCACTGCAAGGAGTTACCCGCGTTCAAGTATAGGCATGATTTGGCAAGGGATGTTCTAGGCGATGTTCTTAAATGGGCAAGAATTTTTGCTAAAACGGAGGCCCTTGTTAACTTTCTGACGGATCCACTTGAAGGGAGGTCTACTATACGACCGACCGATATTCTTGTTTTCGGATGGGTAGGAGGGAAACACACGCGCTTGTGTGGACCTCACATGAGTGTCTCCTCTTGTTGGGCTAAGGGACAATGAGTTTGTAGCGGGTCAGGCTTCGTTGAAGGCGGCATCGGGCAAGGTTCACTAGAAAACTTGTTTAGAGAATCAACACGTGTATATCCCCTTTTCCTTTGACACATTTGGTTTCTTAGTCCCGGAGGTCGTTGATATTTTGAACAAAAAACTTTGTTTTTTGTAGGATTAAGTTTACTATCTAAAAGAGGGTTGCGACACAGCTTGTTGCCTTTTTTACTTGCCACCTCGTTACAATGGTTTGGATGTGAATTAAAACTATTGTGGTAGATTGAATCAGTTCGATTTACCAATTTCATTCCATTTCTTTCAAAAATATTTATTTAAACAATTTTGTAATAATTTATTTAAATAAGTTTGTAAATTTTTCCTAAGTTTATAAAACTCTTTATCTTCATTATATAAAATTATCATTGGTGGGTTGGACTTGCAACTACATCATCTTCATTATTTGATATAGATTCTTCAATTAACACTTTGTTGATTTAATCATACTTGTTTGGTGACTAATGATGATTAATCAAGTGTTTAGGACATGTATGTGACAACTAGTCAAATAGCACCGTTGATGAACTAGTAATATTTTAAGTCACATTAAGTTAATTATTCATTATTAAAACCATTAAAATTGATTAAAGTTTAAACCATTATTTTACCAACCGTTTACATATACATATAAAATCTGCTACATAATTTTTATAAAGTTCATTATATAAAGTAGAGATATAAAAGGTACATTGAATCCTTTATTTCTTCATAAACTGATTAACAACACTGATAAATTCTTTATCAGATTCAAAAGCCGCCATGTTTTCCGGAATTAGGCAGATTGCAAGATCCATACTCCCTATGCCCTCTTGCCCGGCATAAAACGTCACCTTCCCATCAAACCTATTAGAATAACCATTCAAAACTGCCAATGCTTTTCCCAATCCAAATTCGCTCCCATACATGTCAAATCTCGGTGAGCTCGCTGCAAGTACACTATTTTTGTCAAAATGCACACCCAATTTTGCAAAATGTGGACTCTTTACCCATGAACCCACAAATTGCTTAATTTCCGGCTCACCACCGCTTCGTGCAACCTCAATGCCGCCCAACCGACACCATGATCAAACAACTCCTTGACAGTTGTCACCGCCCTCACCGTCTGAACCATATTACCTGAAATTTTGTGGATCCCAGTCAAGCAAAGGTTTATTCTTCTCAAGTATATATTAATTTACTATGTTAGAATTGTTTTATATGATTCTTGTAGTTCTAGACATATAATATTAGTTGTTAAAAAACATGTCCTATATGCATATAGGACATGTTTTTTAACAACTAGTATTATATGTCTTGTAGTTCTAAACATATTACAATACTAGTTGTTAAAAAACATGTCCTATATAACCACAATAAAAAAAAACCAAAACAATTGCATTGTTTTAACACTACCGAAGTAACTTTGAGGTACAGGTGGGGATAGTCTGCCTCTGTTGTTGACGGCCATTTTGAAACTGGTTTCTTGATCTGCGGAAAGCTTGCGGGCGCGCGTCACGCACCTCTACAAAATTGCGCACAACGACTGTAAAGTGGAAATCTTTGTTGTACTACACTCGGAGTTCACTTTTGCTTTGAGTTTAGAGAGTGAATCCGAAGAGAAGTGGAAGAATCGTTCTCTTAACAATGGGTACTCTGATCTGTGGATGAATTCGTCTTCATGCGAAAACGGGAGTGTGAAGATCGGGCTGGATGATCCTTCAGGATACCATCTGTCAAGAATCGGTGGACGTGAGATTTGAGTTAAGTGATCACTTTTGGATTTGAACATTTCTGACCAGGAGTTGAAGAAATGCCAGAAGGAGGTTCCATCAGCTAACATATGGTTAATCGAGCAACCGATAAAGATACCATCGATTAGTTCGGTCACTTTTACGGACAGCAGTGGCAGCTTGTGACCGTCATAATTGACAGCCTTGTTAATATCAAAGAACGATTCATGAACAACCGACGGCACGTCCTTGGGTGTATGGATATCAGCCACAGTCAGGTTAACAGCTGAATGGATGAATCTAGCTCCAGGGCTATTCTCGGGGTTCAGAAAGACGGTTAAAGAAGGCGGGTTTTGGTGTTTGAGGGTGGATAAACGGGCTGCGAGTGGGTGGAAGTGAGTAAGTGTGGCGGAAAGCGAGTCTTTGAGGCCGTCCAGGAGAGTGGTTATGGAGAAATCTTTATTATTTTCGGGTAACCCGAAAAGGAGACCCTTTTGAATGTAATTTATAGAAATCAAGAAGAGATCCCATGGTGACAAGTATATAGGTTTCTTTGATTCTTGTGATTGGAATATGGGTTTGATGAAGCAATCTGAAATGGTTTCAACATTTGGAGAATCCATTCAAAAGTATTTTGTTCATGAAGTAGAATCTGTGTGGATCAAATAAAGGATAAGACTCCAAATGCAATCTGTCATATATTTCTTATTCAATCTTTTGTATCATCTGTATGCAATTATGCATGTTGGTTGCCACGCAATTTTCCACTTTCGAAATGAAAGTAAACGACAAGAGAAATATCTAGCAATAGAAGGATGAAGTTTCACCAAGTTTGTGTTTTGGGCCTTTGGCACGTTGTCAAGACTGTCAACAGGATAAAGCAAAATGGCATGCCTAGCTAGCTCGAGGAGTTTCAATTTCCACTTCTTCAAAACGCACAAAGACATCGAAATACAATAATTAGATTGAGATAACTGCGGTTTTCTTTCATGTGGTTTGTCCAAATCTACAATTTTAGTTCAATAGTTTCAAATTTTCGATTTTCGTCCCCGTGGTTTCATTGCTTTTGCAATTAAGCCCAACCCCATTAACCCCGTTAAGTATGGCCGTTAAACTCATCATCGTGGCCTTCACTTGGGGGGCAGTTTTGTCCTTTCCCCCCCAAATATGCCCACGCCCTGCACGTTTGGGGGCTTGCGAATTAGGGCTGGAGTTTTTTTTAATATAAAAAGGACAAAGCTGGCCTTCACGTGAAGGGCACATCGATGGGTTTAATGACCAGACTTAACGGGGTTCGTTGGCTCGGGTTTAATTGCAAGAGAAATGAAATCATAAGGACGAAAATAAAAAAATTGAGACTATTGAAATAAAATCACAGATTTGGACAAACAATAGGCACGGAAACCGCAGTTTACTCTAGATTTCAATGATTCTGATGCATGTTGTCAACATGATTTAGATGTCATCCCCGAGTCACCTTAACCGACACGCCAGCTCAAAGAGGGACAAAAGCAAAAAGAGTGGGAAGTTCGTCCTCAACTTTAACGGCCGAAAATTGGAAAGTTTTACCACCCAATTAGATGCTTTTAACTATATGAAATTTGAAGAACGGAAAATTCGGGTGAGAGTAAAAATGATGGAAGATATGAATAAGCAGAATGAGGATGTGGGGGAAGATGGAGGATTTATAATCAAAATGAAGAATATCGATGCCACTAATAAGCGGCGTACACGAGCATTGAAAAAGTTGTAAGATCGAATCTCAAAAAAAACATCTTTGGTTAGTTTAAAATTACGTAAATATCTTTCAATTAAGTAATTTTATTTTCAGTTTTATATTTTAGTTTATGTACTTTTATCATTAATTATTTTAAATTTTAATTTCCAATTTAGTTAGTTTTATATTCTTATACTTTAGATATTAGTTTACATTTTGTTTTTGTTTTAAAAAGATGGGGAGTAAAATATTTACATGACGTGACAGAGGCTAGATGAAAGCGACGAAGAAAGTACACCTGATAGCTTAAACTCACTACCATCATAACTTGTAGAGTTGTATGAAATTAGACCACCGTCATTATTGATGTGTTATAAGTATCGATAATTTATGCCATGCATGTAACATGTTTCTACCTCTACCCTAGGTCCCCTATATAGCTATTTGGCTACACAAGTATTTAAATAAATTACTAAACTAGAATTAACTTTATACAAATACTAACGAATTTGTCCCTTCACAACATAGTATGAATACACAAAAAATCCACTGATAGTTATACTGAGTTTATTTTGAGCTAATCGCTGAGTTTGAACCTATACGAGCTAGTTTGTACTCGACTAGTTTACATCTCCGGTCTGCCTATGGCTTGGTAAGTTAATTAGGTCCTGTATTTAAAAAAAATCAAAAATATATTCAACAAAAGAACAAAAGGTAACTGTTCCGTTTTTTCAATGGAAACGATAAAGTGAGAGGCGTGGTTTGTTAAACAGAAACAAGTGAATCACAAACCAAGAACACGATAACTTGCATGAAACGTTAATGCGAATTTTTCTAGATTAACTTAAGAAAATCGAATAAAATTAAAAAGGAATACTACGGGATTTTAAATTTTTAATAACGCTTACAATTTAAATCCTACTCTAGGTTAACTCCAAATAAAACAAATACCTAAATAATTGGTAAACCAAAACTTAAATAAACGGATAATTATCTTGATCTCCTTCAAGCTGCCTCACAACATCTAAACCGATCCTCCCTATGTTTTCGAGTGTTGATTACGATACACATGGCTTGCAACCAATACAGAATTTAAAGAAATAAACTTTGTTAATGAATTATTCATTAGCAACACTCATGAATTCTTCATCGGATTTAAGACATGCCATGTTTTCTGGCAACAAACATACCTCCAATTCTATGCTTCCCCCCCCCCCCCCTTCCCGTCCAGGATACAATGTCACCTTCCCGTATAACTTATTCGCATATCCACTCAAATCCGCCAACGCTTTCCTCAATCCAAATTCATTTCCATACACGTTGAATCTCGGCCGGCGAACTCCCCACGTATACACTGTTTTCGTCAAAATGCACACTCATATTATACACAAAGGGGCTCTTCACCCATGCATCCATCCCTTGCTTGATTTCTTTATCACCATGACTCACCACCGCTTCATGCAACCGCAATGCAGCCCACCCGACACCATGATCAAGCAACTCCCCAGCCGTTGCTATTTGCCTCACTGTCTGTTGTTCACTGCCATTGAGCAACTCGTTTCTTGATCTGCTGAAAGCCTCCTGGCACGTGTCACACACCTCCACATAAGGGCGGAAAGCGATTGTAAAGTGGAAATCTTTGTTGTGTTACACTCGGAGTTTGCTTTTGCTTTGAGTTTAGAGAGTGATTCCGACGAGAAGTGGAATATTCGTTCTCTTAACATTGGGTGGTCGGGTCTATAGATGAATTGGTTTTCATGGGTAAACGGAAGGGTGAAAATCGGGTCGGATACTACAGGAATCCACCTGTCCAGAATCGGAGGACGAGTTAAACGAGTGTTTTGCCTTTTGGATTGAAACATTTCTGACAAGGAGTTGAAGAAATGCCAGTAGGTAGTTCCATTGACTACAACGTGGTTCATCGAGCAACCGATAAAGATACCATCCACGAGTTCGGTTACTTTTATGGACACCAACGAAAGCTCGTGACCTTCTTCGTTGATAGCTTGGTGATTATTGAAAAACAACTGAACTACCAATGAGTGGGTGTAAGGATATCAACAACTGTCAAATTAACAGCCGAATGGATAAATCTAGCTCCTGGGCTATTCTCGTGGTTTAAAAAGATGGTTAAAGAAGGAGGGTTTTGGTGTTTGAGGGTGGATAAACGGGCTGCGAGTGGGTGGAAGTGAGCAAGTGTGGTGGAAAGCGAGTCTTTTAGTTCGTCCAAGAAAGTGGTTATTGAGAAATCTTTATTTTCGGGCAAGCGGAAAAGGATACCCTTTTGAATGTAATTTAAAGAAATCATCATGAGACCCCAAGGTGAGAAGTAAATCGAATTTGGCGATGAATCATCATGCTTCTTCTTATTCGAATTTGGGCTTGACAAAACAAGTTGAGATAGTTTCTAAGAATCCATGAAATAATAAGAATGGTGGGGAAAATCATATACTGTACACGAAAAATTTGAATTTGGCGTATATTAGGCTATGTGTAATGGGTGACAATGCGGGCAAGTTTTTGGACGAATTTTAGCTTGACCACTCCCCCCTCCTCCCAGGCGATATTCGGACGATTTGTGCTGGGGGTACTAGTGCCGTTGTTGTTTCTTTATTGTTATTATTATAGATTGTGTGTAATATATATATATAATATATATATATATATATATATATGGGGGTACAACATCATTACACATTTGAAATAAAAACTCACAATTACAGGTTCAGCATCACATTTTATAAGTCGTCCTATTTGATAACTCATCCTGATAGCTTTATAATCTTGTCCTAAAATCTTTAAAATCCAATTTTGGCCCACAGGAAGCAAAAGTTGACCTTTCTCTTCATTAAACATAGGGACCAAAAGTGGTCAGAAAACACATGTTCACTTTTATTGGAACTAATAATTATCATACTGATGTACCTAATACAAATGTTTATGTGCTGATCATAAGTGAGTTTCAGATATTGCTCACTTGGTAACTTGTAATGATTACTTACCACTGATGAAAACTTGGTCTAGAAAGATCGACCAACTTGGTACTACGTCGATATTAATTAGCAGTTGAAGATAGTAGATCATCAAAGAACTTAAACAGTTAAACAACTTGCTAGTGATAACAACCTACTATTAATCGTTTAGGTTATAGATGATGGATGACTAATCATAGATGATGAACAAAGTAGAATTATTCACTAATGGCTAGTAACCATTGACAAAGGGTTTCCGCTAATGAATAAAAGTTGCAACCTGCGACGTCACAATGGTGATCTCCTTT